>NC_080575.1:78941385-79244416 GCF_029962835.1 Magnolia sinica | reverse complement strand
ATTTATGAAAACTTTATAGAATTTAATTTAATTCATTTTATTTGTTAATTCATTTGTACTTATAATACAAAATTGCCATCTTGGATGTTCTTTTTAATTTGATGTAATTACTTACCCTGCTTCTTAAAATGTTGTTTAAATTATTATTTTTTGTTGTCGTTGCTTTAATATGCATTCATAGAAGTTTTCTAGTCTTATTGTTAATCCTATCTTTAAAAAAATTCATTTATTTGCATGTAGATTTTGTTTTGTTAAAATTTATTGCAAAATCTTGAGTTTCTATATTTTTTATATAGATTCTTAAATCGTATAAATCATGTTGCATGCTTATCTTTTTAATCAAGATTTAATAAATCATGTTGCATGCTTATTTTTATTTTAACCATGATCTAATAGATTACGTTGAATGTTTATTTTATTTTTTTACGTAAAATTTTAATTATCTACGTACAATTTACATTGATTGAAAATTTTGTTTTTATTTTAATAAATCATGTACATCAAGTATTATGGATTGACCAAAGAATAGTAGTCATTGAAAATATTTAGAAATATTTGATTTATGAAATATTAAAATCATGCATCATTAAAATAGTTATGAAGCACCAGAAAATAGGTGAGGCGATTAAGTCCTCTGGGTTGAAAATCCCTAAAGTGTAAATAGGTGGGGCGATCAAGACCCTTGGGTTGAAAGTCCCAGAAACCCAATTAGTACCTTTTGGAACCTCTACCGTACCCTTTGAGTGAGTGAGCATGTCAGGATTGCAAAAGGTTCCCGCTGCCAGGTTCAATAGGGTAGTAGTCTGACCAGCTAACGTACAAATGGGTCCCTCACCAAGTGCCCTTTGGATGGGTGAGCATATCATGCAAGAGGTTCTCATTGCCAGGCTAGGTGTTGTATTGGCGCGGGTGTTAGCCAACCGGTGTAAACTGACCCTGGTGTTAAAAAGAATAAACCGCACATGTTATTATGGAGTATAACATATGTTGATTTCATTCATCCATTTTTCTTTAAATTTACATTGAAACATTTTGTTTATTAAATTTCCTCATTTGTTGTTTTGCCCAAATATGTATTGTATTTTTATACAGTTTTATTCATATTACATGAGATTATTTTGAAACCTGTGTTGAGATTACTCACTAGGCTTCGCAGCTTACCCTGTTGGGATTTTAAAATTTCAGGATCAGGATCACATGGAGGAGCTTAAAGAGATTTTCTTTTATTTATTTTTGTTTCTTTACCATTTTCTAAATAAGTGTAATGAACATTTAGTATGACAACATTACGATGACATGTGTTTGATGATAATCTTGAATAGTCGGAACATGGACATTTTTCTTTAAATAAATGTTTAATTATTTAATTTTTGAATTGTTATATTTTATGAATGAGGTTATTTTGTCAATATATGTGTAGAATATGAAATGTAAATATACAAAACATAAGTCATGCCTGCGGGTACGGAATCGGGGTCGGATATACGTAGGTGTCGGATTTCGGGGCGTGACAAATTGGTATCAAAGCTTAGGTTTAGAATCATTGAGGACCTAGGGTTTTACTTGAAAATGTAGTCACGTTGAAAATTAGCATATATCCCCTGCGAGTATTGTTGTGATCAAAACTTTACTTGTAGTATTTTCTTTTAGTGATCCACCCTTATATGATATCTAAAGCTTATTGTTTGATTTAGAACATGTCTGGGAGTCGGTGTAGAGATAGAGATAGAGGTAGAGCTAATCCTGTGGCGGCCACACCGGGGTTCATCGAAACTGGCCAGTCACTTGATGGGGTCTTCCGTGCTTTAGGCGACATGGCGGCCATTCTTGGACAGCACATTCGTCATGATGATGGAGGTGCCGCCTCAGTTATGCAGGATGGCGTTGGGGGCTTAGTAGAGAAATTTAAGAGATTGGATCCACCTTCTTTCGAGGGTTTGTCGGACCCTATGGAGGCAGAAAAGTGAAAAAAGCAAATAGAGAAGATATTCACCGTTTTAGGATGTGATGAGAGTAGAAGGTCACACTTGCGGTTTTCATGTTAGAGCAAAAGGCCGACCACTGGTGGGAGACAATTACTAGAACAATTGAAAGAGATACCGCATGGATGTGGGATATGTTCTGTGAAAAGTTCAATGAGAAATACTTTCCTGAGTGTGTAAGGGAGCAGAAAGCAGAAGAATTCATAAGCTTAAAACAGGGGGAGATGATCGTAGGCCAATATGAGTCCAAATTTGTTGAATTATCCCATTTTGCTCCATATATGATTCAAGATGGAGCTCACAAAGCTAAGAAGTTTGAGCGAGGTCTTAGAGGGTCAATTCGTAACAAGTTAACTCCACTTAAGCTTAGATTGTATGCCAATGTAGTAGAACGGGCCCTAATGATAGAGCGAGACAACGAAGAATTCTGAAAAAGTTGCAACTGGAAGAGAGAAGTGATGAGAAATGTCAGAGCTACACCAAATACATCTCAAGCACAAGGCGATGCCTCTAAGAAGTAGAAGATGATAGTAACAAACACCTCAGTTCCAACTCAGCCAACGAATAGATTTGCAGGTAAATGTTATAGCTGCGGAATGGAAGGTCACTTCACTCGTTTTTGTAGACGACCGCCTCAGCAGCGACATTATCAGGCACCCTAGCAGATGCTTTAAGTCGTAAGCCGCACGGAGTAATCCCTCACCTCATAATCCAACGGTGGAAGATTTTAGATACAATGAAGGATTTTGATGTCCAATTAAATCCGCTAAAGTCTGTAGCTCGTCTCTTTAATCTAGTAGTTCAAACCTCTTTAATTAGTAAGGTTATAGAAGCTTAACAACAAGATTCATGGTTGCAAGCCAAGGTAATAGAAGCTGAAAAAGTTGGTTAGTTGGAAGGGAAAGTTGGTACCGATGGTGGATTAAGGTTCCAAGGAAGATTATGTATACCAAATGTGGCTGAATTAAAGAATGAAATTATGGACGAGGCACACCGCACTAAGTTCACAATCCACCCTAGAGGTACAAAGATGTATCACGAATGCGTAGGCAATATTGGTGGAATAATATGAAGAGGGAGATCGCTGATTTTGTGGCCAAATGTCTCATGTGTCAACAGGTGAAAGCAGAGCATCAGAAGCCGTCAGGGATGTTACAGCCACTACCGATTTCCTAGTGGAAGTGGGAGCACATATCCATGGATTTCATTATGGGATTGCCACTGACACGTAATAATCATGATGCAGTTTGGGTCATCGTAGACCGATTAACTAAGTCCGCACATTTTCTTCCTATACGTGCTACCTATCCCCTAGAGGAATTATGTAAACTCTATATTAAAGAAATAGTTAGACTGCACGGAGTGTCTGTATCTATCGTATCCGATCCGGATTCCAGATTCACATCTCGTTTTTAGAGAAGTTTACAGAAGGCACTAGGAACCACTCTTGATTTCAGCACCGCTTTCCACCCTCAAACTGACGGGCAAACTGAACGAGTGAATCAGATCATTGAGGATATGCTCCGAGCTTGCGTGCTTGATTTCAAAGAGAGTTGGGATGACCATTTACCATTGATCGAGTTCGCTTATAATAATAGCTACCAGACGAGTATCGGCATGACATCATATGAGGCTTCGTATGGGAGGCCTTGTAGATCTCTAAATTGTTGGGCAGAAGTTGGAGAAGGTAGCTTGCTTGGACTAGAGATTTTGCAAGAGACAACAAAGAAGATTTTTATCATTAGAAACCGTTTGTGCCCAGCATAAAGTCATTTATGCAGACAATCGCAGAAGAGATCTAGAGTTTGCAGTTGGAGATCACGTCTTCTTAAAGATTTCTCCTATGAAGGGCATCATGAGGTTCGGTAAAAAGGGAAAATTGACTCCAATGTATAGAGGTCCGTTTGAGGTTCTAGAGAGGGTTGGTGTTGTCGCATATAGGCTTGCTTTACCGCCTTAGTTGTTTGGTATTCATGATGTTTTTCATGTGACGATGTTAAAGAAATATGAGCGGGACGTTTCTCATGTTATAGATTGGCAACCATTAGAGATCCGGGAAGACGCTTCATATATCGAACAACCAGTACGTATTCTTGACCGGAAAAATCAAGTGCTTCAAATAAGAGTTATACTGTTAGTCAAGGTTCAGTGAAGTCACCATACCGAGGAAGAGGCTTCTTGGGAACGAGAGGCCGAGATCCAAGAGAAATACCCTCACCTGTCGCATTATAGGTATGTAAATTTCGAGGACGAAATTTCTTTTAAGGAGGGTAGAATGTAATAACCCAAATAAATCTTGACCATCAAATTTTAACCATTGATCAATGTATCCAATTAGTCCAATATGACCGACGATCTATAAGATCAACTGGTTCAATCTCAACCATTGATTTGGACATATCCGATCCAACTGTTCATTAACTAATAAATCCATCCAACGATACAACCATCAAACGTCCATATGCTGAAATCATCAGAATACTTGTCCATCCATTTACCATCCATCTAAACTGATCGTCCATCTCACCACTAATCCACAGGTACATAACGAAGTCCATTCCCCGATCTCATCTAGCCGTACATTTTTCCATCCATCTACCCATACATCCATCCGTTCATCTATTATACCTTGATCCATCCATCCATCCATCTACATCATTCATGTACCACCAAATACATCACAACCACACACATGCACCAAACACATCATGCACATCCATCCATCTATTATACATTGATCCATCCATCCATCTACATCATCCATGTACCATCAAATACATCCCAACCACACACATGCACCAAACACATCATGCACACATACCTTTCACACGTGGCATACATGCATCACATGCACACACATGTGGCACATGCATGAGGCACACACACTTACACACGTGTGGCATGCACACACATTTGGCAAATGCATGTGGCACACACGTGGCAGTTGTGAAATGCATGGTACATGTATACGCTAGACAGCAACTGACTATAAATGAAGAAGGAAAAAAAAAAAAAACATGGCAAAAAGAAAATGAAAACGGTAGCAATAAAGGTGAGAGTTGCTTCAATGCACATGTCTAAAACAATACTATAAATCAGAGGGTCGCTCTTCACCAAGATGTGAGTGTGAAAAGTGAGGAAGTGTGTGATGTGAGGAGAGATAAAGAGCAAGTGTAGGGACGTGAGAAGAGTGAGGAGAGAGAAGAGAGGGAGAAGAAAGGAAAAAAAAAGTTGCTGGGTATTCACGTTGGAAAGATAGGGAGAGAGAAGAGAGAGAAAAAGGAAGAAAGAAAAGGAGGAGAGAGAAAAAGAAGAGAGAGGAAGAAAAGAAAAGAAAATACTTTTTTTTAAGAAAAAGGTGAGTTTTTCTCTCACTTGATATTTATGAAAACTTTATAGAATTTAATTTAATTCATTTTATTTGTTAATTCATTTGTACTTATAATACAAAATTGCCATCTTGGATGTTCTTTTTAATTTGATGTAATTACTTACCCTGCTTCTTAAAATGTTGTTTAAATTATTATTTTTTGTTGTCATTGCTTTAATATGCTTTCATGGAAATTTTATAGTCTTATTGTTAATCCTATCTTTAAAAAAATTCATTTATTTGCATGTAGATTTTGTTTTGTTAAAATTTATTGCAAAATCTTGAGTTTATATATTTTTTATATAGATTCTTAAATCGTATAAATCATGTTGCATGCTTATCTTTTTAATCAAGATTTAATAAATCATGTTGCATGTTTATTTTTATTTTAACCATGATCTAATAGATTACGTTGAATGTTTATTTTATTTTTTTTACGTAAAATTTTAATTATCTACGTACAATTTACATTGATTGAAAATTTTGTTTTTAGTTTAATAAATCATGTACATCAAGTATTATGGATTGACCGAAGAATAGTAGTCATTGAAAATATTTAGAAATATTTGATTTATGAAATATTAAAATCATGCATCATTAAAATAGTTATGAAACACCAAAAAATAGGTGAGGCGATCAAGTTCTCTGGTTTGAAAATCCCTAAAGCGTAAATAGGTGGGGTGATCAAGACCCTTGGGTTGAAAGTCCCAGAAACCCAATTGATACCTTTTGGAACCTCTACCGTACCCTTTGAGTGGGTGAGCATGTCAAGATTGCAAAAGGTTCCCACTGTCAGGTTCAGTAGGGTAGTAGTCTGACCAGCTAACGTACAAATGGGTCCCTCACCAAGTGCCTTTTGGATGGGTGAGCATATCATGCAAGAGGTTCCCATTGTCAGGCTAGGTGTTGTATTAGCGTGGGTGTTGACCAACCGGTGTAAACTGACCCTGGTGTTAAAAAGAATAAACCGCACATGTTACTACGGAGTATAACATATGTTGATTTCATTCATCCATTTTTCTTTGAATTTACATTGAAACATTTTGTTTATTAAATCTCCTCATTTGTTGTTTTGCCCAAATATGTATTGTATTTTTATACAGTTTTATTCATATTACATGAGATTATTTTGAAACCTGTGTTGAGATTACTCACTAGGCTTCGCAGCTTACCCTGTTGGGATTTTAAAATTTTAGGATCGGGATCACATGGAGGAGCTTAAAGAGATTTTCTTTTATTTATTTTTGTTTCTTTACCATTTTCTAAATAAGTGTAATGAACATTTATTATGACAACATTACGATGACATGTGTTTGATGATAATCTTGAATAGTCGGAACATGGACATTTTTCTTTAAATAAATGTTTAATTATTTAATTTTTGAAATGTTATATTTTATGAATGAGGTTATTTTGTCAATATATGTGTGGAATATGAAATGTAAATATACAAAACATAAGTCATGCCTGCGGGTACGGAATCGGGGTCGGATATACCTAGGTGCCAGATTTCGGGGCGTGACAGGTATGATATGCCAAATCCATTTTTAATCCTTGGTTTCTGTTGCTATATCTGTTTCAATTGTTTTTGTTTGATTGGTAAGGCAATGGAAAATACAATGTGGACATGCACACCCCCCGTTTGATGGTTGGTGTAGGAGAGAGAAATATGGGGACCAAGAAGGAGAGAGGGAAATCACCCATCTAAGCGGGTTTATCTAAGCAGTCCATGCTGAAGCAACTGATTGTAGCTTTGGTGAAGGGACTAAACTCTGATCCAACCTCAATGATTTAAAAAAAGATTGTTGGATTGGTAAGCATTTTCCGACCTGAGGGAATAGAGAATCCTGATGTCTATTTCTCTGAAAGGGCATTTTCTCATCCTTTATGCTTCTTTAGAATTGATTCTTAGTTACCATTGTATGTATTTCATTTTTAATCGCACAGTCAATGTCCACCAATTCAATGGTCAGAAAATCAAAATAATCTCTCTTTTTTCTTCTTTTTTTCTTTTTTTCTTTTTTCTGGTTAATGATACATCTGAACTGGAATATATTATTTGGATAGTTTAATTTGAATTTCTTGTATGGCAGGTATTCAATTTTTATGAAATTTGAAAGTGCTTGCATACCATCCATCACACTCTGTTAGTGTATTGAAGTTCTTCTCTTGTACAATTTTTACGTAGTTAAAAAAAGCTGTAATGATGCAGGTTACAACACCATGGTTTTAAGACTCAGAGACTCGAACCAACTCGTCTGGTCCCGAGGTGTCGTACATGATGAGTGGGGAGTGATTCATCTCACAATCCAATTCTCATTTATGTGAATATGCTTTGATATGAGATTGAAGAAGGACGGTTGCAGGTACTTAATTTTTGTCAATTGTAGTGTGGTACAGACATAGAAACCAAAATTTCCTACAACTCTCCTTTTCATAGGCAAATCTAAAGTGAACCTTCAAACTAGTTTTGTGTTGAATATGCATATTAACAAAAAGAAAATACAAAATCCAATCAAGACATTGAAGAATCTGTGATGGGATTTTGTTGAAGAGAGATGCTTCAATCTATGGCGTTGAGACTCCATCATATTTAATATGCATAGAAAAACAAGAAGAAATTGCATAATCCAATCAACACAATTTAAAAGAGTTTTACTTAATACCATTTGTAACTAGGAATAGATCGAAAGAATAAAGAGCATAATGTGTGTGCGCGCATGCATATATCTGTTATGGCATCTCGCCAACAGAATTTTGGATGGAGTCTCAACACCATAGACTGAAGAATCTCACTTCAAAATAACCTCATCAAAAAACATCCTCTAGAATTGCTCACTTTCTTTGACTAGTGTTATTGCCTCTGCTTTTGCAAGTGGTGAGTAATATGCAATCATGTCCAATATTTTAGATTTCATGCATAACTTCTTAGCTGTATATGCTACTTGGATGTTGCACCGTTACACTGTGCACACCTTAGTTGTATATGCTAGTTGGATGTTGCACTATTACACCGCAAAATGTAAATATCGCTTCTAAACATATTTTGAATTGACAAACATGATTGGACATTTAGAAGACCCCATTTAGATACCAACATGTGTTTATTTACATTCCCTAGTTGGGATGTTTATGGCTCACACGGCTATGGTCATTTTTTTCTTTTTTAGTTTTGGTAGTGAATTCTTTGTCCCAAGGTACTTATTTTTCTACCATGCCCAGGTTTGAGAGTTCTAGTATTGTTTCTGCTTTTGGCCTTGCTGATTTAGGTTGGCCTATGCACTCATTTTTTAACAAGTCTTGTGATTTTCGTGTTTTACTTGTTATCTTTTGTATTATGGGCACTCACGTGAGTTCTGATTTGCATGATCTTTGGATATCATCCTGCAGGCTTGGTGTGTGCTTCTCGATGATAAGGTCTCTTTTAGGATGCAGTGGCCACAATATTCAGATTTTTTGGTTAATGGTATGGTAGACTTCCACTCATCCATTCATTGGTTGAAATTTTGTCGTCATTTGATGATGGGATTCTTGAAGTAATCGTTCACTATACTTAAGCTTCTTTAATTTCAATGTATGATATATTTACCTTTGCATCCATATTCTTGGAATGGGGATGCAAGATGCTATTACTTGTGTCCATGATGGATCCAACTTTTTGCATGGAGCAGTGGTTCTATACATGTCACATGTTTTGTCAATTTCTGGATTGACATTCAAAAGAGTTGCATTTCCACTTTCGAATGACTAGCTTCCTCAAACGTATGCATTTGTATCATGCTACAATTTGACTCATTAAACCACATTTTCAGTGTAGTAGTTAAATGCTTGTCCATATTACAGGTGGTTTTGCATCTCCAACTTCGCTTGGGTCAATGTGCTCCAATAAACTCATTTGTTGCTGAGGAGTATGATAACATGCAATGCTTGAGTAGGCTGTTGGACATGGGATGTGTTTAGTGTGGCCATAGTAGTTGTTGTGGAGGCTGCTGGACATAAGATGAGATGGATGTTGCTGTGGAGGGCCACTACATGCCATGGCTCTGTTTCTATTTTTCTCAGTACAGCTATGATGATTTATGGGTTGCTTATTTTTGGATTGCTTTTAGTCCTTGTCTAAGCTTAAATTCCTTGTAATTGTTTCTTTTTGTGTCGTATAGTGGTGTTATGCAATAGGTAAGGGCTGACACTTTTTTGTGGCGCTCATCAAAATGGTATTTTTGAAAGACCACTTGCATTTTACTGTTATGTTCATAGATTTAGTTTCATCGAAAGCTTTTAATCATCCTCTGATGCTGCAACTGATGTTGGTGTTTTTGAAATTCTGATTTTCTGCAGGAGGGATAGCTTGAAATGATGTGTATCAAGATCAGATTCAGCATTTCCTAACAGCATTGTCTTTGCATGTTTGCCGATATATATGTAGGCAAACAGATAAGAGCCAGATATACTTCTTGGCTGTTTGAATTTGCTTTAATTGTTGGTTTTTCTTCTATACATCTCACATCTCTCAGGACTTTCTGTTGTATATTGAAAGTGTATCCGGAACGTTGGTTATGCGCTGGGTTAACTCACAGTCAGGAAGAATTTTAGGATGGCTTGAATGGACCATTCAACAGGAGGTTATTTCTTAAGTTTGTCTAAAACCAAACACATTGCTCAGTGCTTCTTCATTACATTATTAGCAGTTCATCACAAACAAGGCTTTTATTTGTTAAAGAGTTGATTTGTTTGATCACCATTTGCTTCACAGTTGTTACCCTCTTCTACTGCTCTCTTTACAATCATGTGGTTATTGGCTATCTGTAGTTTCAATCATGTGGCTACAATCATCTTGTTCTTCTTCTTTCCTTTCTTTCTTTCTTTCTTGATTGTAACCTTGTCATTGTTCTACTGTGGAGCAGGGTGCTATTCATGCGGCTTTTTTGGAGGCCATCAGGTCCATGTTCCAGCACTCCGGAGCAGCCCTTATGGAAAGAAAGTCCTTTCAAGCAACAAACTGAAGAAGTAATTTATGCTGTTTCAGGAAGTTCTGCAAGCGGGTAATCACTTTTCCTTTTTTGTTCCCAAATGATCATTAAAAAAAGGTGTGACGCTTTTTCATGGGTCATGTGGTTACTGCACAGGATATCATGCCTTCATATGGCTGAAGCATGGCGTGACCTCTCATCCAAATAGAACAAAATGGATGGGTTGAATGTCTGAACCGCATTTTAACAAACCCTGTAAATAATCAAGAATAGGTGGGTAATCCAATTTTAGCTGTTGTATGTAGTGTGGTCCACTTAAGTTATAGATTGACTTGATTTTTAGGCCCATGGCCCACCATAAAAGGGCACATCTGATTGATGGGGTGGATGTCCAACTAGATTATAATGGGCCCACCCAGCTCGACCTCAAAGGAAGCTTCCCATGGGTGGGTGGGTGGGTGGGTGGGTGGGTGTTTTCCACAAGCTTAAGCATTGGAAGGAAATGAGATGCAGACCAAGTAGATGTCACACACAACATGATAGGCTGGTTTTATACCCATTGCACACGAATAAATAGCGATCTGGAAATAAAATCACTGAACTTTCTTATACAAGCTCTTTTGTTTAATGGACCATGCATTCCAAAAAGTTACCGAACAACAGAACCGGTGTTCCCAACTCAGCTGAAATTTGCAACTAAATGCAGTCTTTAATACCCATGATTTTTTGAAGGTTTTTTTTTTTTTTTTGTTATCGTGTGTTTCAAGGCTGTGCTTGCTAGGATATTGTATTATACTGGACTAGAATGAACTTCGTCGGCATTTGCATATGTCATGTCCAACTTATATCCATCAATGACCTTGTTGGCTATCATCTTCAGGTATAACCCACTCATCATAGCATTTTAAGTTAGGATCATGTAGACTTTGTAATGAGTAGAGAAGTATTGGTTTCTACTTTGGACATGGGTTTTCAAGTTTGGTGGATGGTTGGTTTCATCCAAGTATTTATTCCCATTTCATGTAATGCAGGAAAAAGCGGAAAATGAACTTAAGAAACTACGTCATGGCCTTGGTTTCAGGTAACTTAGTGTCTTTTTTAAAAAACTATGTCATTCATTTCTTAGTGAAATTGGTTCTTGTTAGTAGACAAGAGACATTACTATTATAATTTCTATCAGGGCGTGTACTACAATGGTAAGAGGGACCGTTCTTAAATTATTATTTTTTTTTAAGGCAGTAGCTACGGCTAATAACTGTAGCTATGAATCTTGAAACCGTAGCTCTTGTAAACTTAGCCTATTGCACGACCCTCGTTCTGATTTTGGCACAAATATAGCTGTATTTAAGTATGGCTACGAATTTAATCCGTAGCCATAGATAGGTACCGATAACTACATTGGTGCTACATGCGATAACCGTAGTCAAAGGCTTTTATCCGTGGCCTTTGCCCCCTTTTCTAGTAATGTATAAACGGTCAATAATTCTCTAAATGTATAGACAATCAATTTTTTAGATGGTCTAAAACCGTCTAAAATCAAAGACAGTCCATAACCGTCCTTTATTAAGGACGGCCCATGCAACGGTTCAAAACCATCATTTATTGAGATTTGAGACGATTTTTAGCTGTCCTTTTTTCACTGTTTTGGCATAATGACATAAAGCCAAACATATAGTAGGCCTATGGCCTCACATAAGGGCCTAATATACATCACCATGGGCCTCACTCAAGGGCCACGTATACATCTCATCGGGCCTTACCATGTATGCCTCATATATATCACATTGGGCCTCATCATATGGGTTTCAAATACATCACAATGGGCTGCATCACATGGGCTTCAAATACATCACAATAGGCCACATCACATGGGCTTCAAATACATCACAATGAGCCGCATTACATGGGCCTCATATACAATCTCAATGGGCCTATCATATCATGATGGGCCTCATATACAATCTCAATAGGCCTTACACAAGGGCTTAATATATATCACAATGGGCCCTATCGCCTGGCCCACAAATATATCACATTGGGCCTCATCAAATGGGCCACAAATACATCTCATTAAGCCTCATCAATACATCATATTAAGGTGGCCCCTGGATTAGGCACAAGGGATGGGTAGTGTGCTTGCAATGCTTACATCAAGGTGGGCCTAATGGGGCAGCCCATAACCCAGGAAAAATGGATGGGCAGCCTGAATCATACATCACGACGGGCCGCACAAATGGATGGCATACATACATCACAGCGGGCCGCACAAACAGATGACATAGATATACAATACATACATTACAGTGTGTCCCACGGCACATCCAAATGGACGGTGCTGATGCACAATGCATACATTAAGGTGGACCTCACCCCAGAAAACAGATGGACGGCGTGATATACGACAAATCATCAAGGTAGGAGCCCGCATAGCCCAAAACGAATGGGCAACGTGGATGTAAGCCACATACATTACAGCGGCCCCAAACAGCACTGTCCGAATGGGCGGTGTGGATACAAAATAAATATATCAAGGTGGGTCCCACCCCCACACGTGCCACATGTGTGGGTTGGGCCCCTCGTCCAAACAGATGGACAAAGTGTATAAAACACATACATCAAAGTGGGGTCCACGTCCCCAAACGGACGGACGGTTGGGATCAAACACATATATCATGATGCGTCCCACAGCACCGTCCAAATTTGGACAGTGTGGGTATAGAGTGCATGTATCGAGGTGGGCTGTTGGCCTACCGTCCCAAAAGATGGACAGTTGAGATCATGCAGGACCCACGGAACTTACTGACGTCATTCTAGCAACTATATGCTGTTGGGGTCCAATAGACGGACGGTCTAGATGACAATTACACCAGAGGTGGGTCCCACGACTCATACATCACGGTGGAATCCACACATGTGTGGGACCCACACTGCTGGGCAGTATGGATAAAATACATATATCATGTGCGAGCCCCACAGAATTTGCTGAGGTCAACTGCAGCAGGTGTTGCTGGTGCGGCCTGCTAGCCCACCGTCTAGATGGACGGCTGGGACACAATACATATGGCATCGTAGCCCACGACCATGTCCAAACTGCTGGACGGTCTGGATGAAATAGATGGACAGTGTTGATAAAACACATGCACCATGGTGTAACCCATCGTCCATCAATACATGCTAGGTGGACCACGATCAAATTGATGTGTGTTATCCCACCATCCAGGCCTGCTGGACGGTGCGGATTAATACATAAATCACGGTGGGCCACGTCTAACGATGGGCAGGCGGATGGATATAACACATCATGGTGGGCCACACACCTCATCATGACCATAAAAATGAAAGAGAGAGAGAGAGAGAGAGGGAGAAACGTGATGGAGGGGACCCCGCTACTATGGGCCCTCCCTTTCTTACAATGGATACATCAAATGGGTCCCATCGAATGTGGGCCTTAAATTAAAATCAAGATCTAGCACTATGATCACCTACCAATATCACTCCTTCTTTAGCTCCTTGGACTCCTAAACTCCATGGCTTTCCCTTTGATGGAAGTTGATGAGATTTGCAGGTTGAAGATGAGAGATCTTAGGGTAAGGAGTAGGCCACACTTGGCTCCTCTCATGGAAAGCTTGGACGTTTCTTCTCCTTGAGAACTGCTTGGAATGGAGTGAGAAAATGAGAGAGAGAGAGAGAGAGAGAGAGGAGTGGTGTGTATGACATGGGAGGCATGGGTCTCATTGACTTTTGGGATGAGATGAATGGGCTAAGCATGAGTTGCTTTGACTTGGTGAAGAGAGAGGTATGGGTGAGTGATGGATTGTGATGGGATGCACTCGACTTGATTGATGTGATTGATTTGATAGATTCTCTTAGGTTTTGTAAATGCGAGGCATTTTTTCAAAATATGCGCGGGCTCACAACTTCTGTCATCGGTATTGCATCGGTGCGCGAGACACAGCATTGGAACCACGGCGACGACGCAGTTGCATGGGTATAAGTTTCGAGTCGAGCCTACTTTGATATATGGGATGCGATTTAGGGTCGTGTGCAAATGCTATCTACACGTTGTGGGTCGCCGAAATTCAACCGGGAGGACCACGGGAGTCTAAGGAACGGTATGACATAAGATATGGGCCTGACACTGAGAGTTTTGATTGAAAAGAATGTTAAAAGTATGGATTTAATGCTCAAGAATCACTAAGGCGAATGATGGATCTTAAGAGATCAAGAGTAAAGAAATCACATGTCAAAGATCAAAGGAAACCAAGTACAAAAGTTGAAGAAATGACTTGAAAGATCATAGAATCTGCAGCAGAAAAACAAACAAGTTCGGTCCAACTGAACCCAAGTTCGATCCGACCGAAATCACACAAAAGAGTCCAGTAGCCAAAGATGAAATTTAAAGCTAATTTGGTTCGACCGAAACCCAATTCGGTCTAACCAAAGGGAAGATTTGGTGCGACTAAAAGTGCACAAAAAGCTTCAGCGAGGAACGATGAATTTTGGAGTTAATTCGGTTTGATCGAAGATTAATTCGGTCCGACTGACAACTTAAGTTCAGTCCGACCGAAATCAAGCAACAGACAAAACAGAATCCTGCTCAAGCTTGTACTCGACTTTGGTCCGACCGAAGCGTAATGCAGAAAAGTTGCGGCTGCATAAATTAAGATGGTTTCGCGAACAGATTATAGAAATTCCAAGTCGGTACGTAAGGAGGAGCTTCACAACTATAAATATGAGTCCCTATGACATTCTTAGAGATCATCTAGGGTTTAAGTAGTAGATCAAAAGGGTGGAGAGCCGTCGCCAAGAGTCTTTCTTCTTCTTCTTTATTTGTTTTCATATTTTTCTTAAGAGTTCTTAGTTCAATCATATCTATGGTTGGCTAAACCTCTTAACTAGGGCTAAGAGGTGAAGCTTATAGTGTGATTGGAATGTTTACGTTACTTTGATTCATGTTTATATTGAACTTCATTAATTTTTAGTTGAATTTAAGGAATATTTTCAGTTTTCAATGGTTTGTTGTGATTGAAATTACAATAGATTTGTGATAGCTTTGAGTGTCTTCTTGTCTTATTTGAGATTATAGGATTGGTAAATCTTGTTGTTTGTCTCTTGAGCATGGTTGGGTGATGGAATCACATCCAATCTTTATAATCTTCTTCCATTGAGGCTAGATCAATGAGAAGTTTAGAGATTTGATCATCTCTCTTTCTAATTGAATAAGATAGGACTCTAATTCCAATTGAATCTCTTAAATCAAAGTAAGGTAGCGTCCCAAGATCTACAAGTGGATCCTTGGCACCCTAGTTCCCACCTTTCAATTTACAAGTTTCAATTTACAATATCACCATTATTCCAATTATTCCAGAATTTAGATTTATATCTTTTTCTTCTTCTAGATCTAATTACTTTTAGAATACACACAAGTTTAGTCCTTATAGATTCGACCTCGGCCTCATCGAGATTATTACTACATCGCGACCTTACACTTAGGGTTGTGAACAGCAGTACCTCCAGGCAAACTCCAACCATCAGACTCTCTCTCTATATTTTTTCTCTCTTTCTTCTCTATTTTTTTCTCTCCTTTTTCTCCATCCCTATTTCTGCTTAAATCCTCCCAGCCCTCCTTGTGTTTATGTGACCCGGGTGCCTTATTGTAACGCCCCGACTTTTCAAGACCTGAGTATATGACCTGTTTCCCAAAAACCCGTGTGTTAACCTTAAAGGATGGTCAAATTCGAGTATACATTTTTTTTTCATTCATTCAGAGTAAGCAGATGAACGTAGGATGGACAAACCAACATAAAGGAAAGTTGGCATTTACATTTAAAATATACAAACGGTTGCCCATAATGACTTATACAAACAAATGTCCCAAAACTTACAATTTTAAAGTGAAGTACTGTTACATGTAAACAAAGCAAATTATAACAAATCTGGAACTGTAAAACCACATAGCAACTTTTGACAATACAATCATGCATCTTCAACGGTGGTACTCTGCTCCTCATCAGTCTGATCCTGAAAATCAATTAAGCCACCTGTGCTACCTGTACGGTTATATATTTGATAGATGAGTGGCCAACTCAGTGTGAAATCCCCTCAAGATTACACATCGCCGCATTAGGTAAGCATAGTTATAAAACAAAGCATACAAAACAATACATGATGCAGGTCTTATTAGATGCATGGATGTGTAAATGCAATCATCACCCTTGGGATGCTCATCCGTGCGGACAATGGGCTTGTCACCCATGCAATCATCGCCCTGGGAATGCTCATCCGTGCAGACAGTGGGCTCGTCACCCATGCAATCATCGACCTGGGAAAATCATCCAGTCAGACAAATATGTACATCATGTACGATAGTAATAGATGTTGGTCTGTGCCATGTATGCATGATTAGCCAAGCCATTATTAGTCCAGTTACAATCAATCAATTTAATTATGCTCAAGGTCACTACGGGGGCTTGTCACCAGCATAGGCCAACAGCTCGAGCATAGGTCTTATACCACCATCTCCGGCTCATGAGACTACTACCTTAGGATGTTTAATGGAACCCGGTCAACTAGTGGTCAATCATATTACAACATATTAGGCTTACCATCGCATGGTTGCACAGTATAAAACATCGAACCCATATAGAGAAATACCAAAACAAAGCCATATAGGGTGATATCAAAACAAGCCACATAGAGCGAGTATCAAAATAAGCTACATAGGGCGAGTATCAAAACCATGCGATAAAATACCATCCTTGAAAATCACTTAGACACAGCAACCCCTGGATGGTAGGCCCACATCAATATTCAATTCAAATCAGCATTCAATAACTACTATGTCGAAGATCTATTACAAACACTATCAGTCAAGTTACATCCCAAGTATGGGTGTACATCGATAAGTAGGGGTTTCCCACTGATGTGGCAGTTTAAATTCTAGAAGCAATCCACAAGTAATCCAATAACATGAATTAAATATACAAGATAAACATTAAGTATGTGATGTAGCAACTCAATTCCAACAATTAACACATGTGGTTATAGAATGGAGATATCATTTATAAATTAAAATAAAACTATAACTTAAGCTAATAGGAAAATGGAAAGCTCAAGGGGAAGAAATCATCACCTTATACTTTGAACCGCCTACCAGTGTTGCTAGAGAATGCATGTTTCCTTAGAATCAATCCCTATAATAAATCAGGAACTTGTACAATTAGATTCAAGCTCTACACACTACCTAGGGTTTTAGTTATTTATATTTAGGGTTTTGATGTAGGGTTAGGGTTTTATCGTTTAGTTTGGTACTTAGATTCTAGGATTTGAATCCAAGATTATTAATAATATTATTATTATCATTATTATTGTACCGTGGGCCAAAGACTATTCGTAATAGGAGTTTTAATCCATCCATATTAATAATGATGGTTCATGAGTTGATATTTAGATATACCAACAATATTTAATGTCTTTATAATGACTAATAATCTCTTAAATAATATAAGTAATAATAATAAAAATTTTACTAACGATAATATAATAAGTACTAATATTAATAATCGTATTAACAAGAATTATACTAACCCCATAAGGAAAAATGGTAATATAGTCATAATAATGAATCTATTAATGATAATAGGTGTTATGGTCTCGTCATTTATGTTTAAAGTATAGACTTAGGGTTTAGGTTACTTGAGCCTAGGATAGATTTTAGGTTTTGAGTGTTAATTGGAGTGTAATTGTAGCCATTATCATTAACCATATAATTAAGGTTAACTATACGACATTAGTGATTGTTGCGATGAAGTAAGTAGTATGATCTACTATCAATGATTGTACCTAAGGATGATAAGTAAATTACTAATGTTTAATAATGGTAATTTTATTTGTAATAACTACTATTAGCATGGATAATCTACTAACGATTAATCATGCTCGATAATCGCAATTACTAATAATAACAATAACTCAAAACGATCTATTTTGGAGGAGAAGAATTGACTCACCTTGTTGACTCAGTTTGAGCCGAGTCGACTCGGCCCAACACAACCACTCTTCTCCCTTTTCTTCTTTCCATTTCTTTTCTTCCTTTTCTTTTCTTCAACTCCCACAGCTGGAAATGACCAGCAAGAAGCTGGGCTAGACCAGGCCTTATGACTCAGCCGAGTCGAGCCCAGTTAACTCTACAATGAGTGCCATGAAAAGGACAACGTTCCTCTCCTTCTTCTTCTTCCCTTTCTTCTCCTCTACTCTTTTCTCATTTTTGTTGGGACTCCAACAGTGTTTGGACCAATCCCAAACCCAGGTCAACCCAGCTGGACTCGGTGGGGTTCAACCGAGTTAACTCGGCAACAACCATCGAGCCAACACCCTCTCTCTTTCTTCCTCTCTTCTTCTCCTTATTTTTCTTTTCTTCCTCTCTCTCTGATTTCTCCCTCTATCTACCCTGGGGTAAGTTGGACCGAACCAGGCCCGACCTTACTCGAGCCAGCTCGAACTTGACGAGTCGAGCCTGCCCGACTCGACCGGAACAGCCCCCCCCCCCCCCCCCTCCTCTCACAACCTCCTCCTTTCTTTTTATTTATTTCTCTGTTCTTCTTTTCCTGCTGGACTCCTAGACCAGTTCCGAATACATCGGAGCATGGGCCATTGAGTCGGCAAGCTTGGACAGGCCCCGAACCGAGTTCAAACTCGCCTGCAATAGAAATGTTACAATCGCAATCCCCTATTCTCTCTCTCCCTATTTCTTTTCTCTTATTTCCCTTCCTTTCTGCCTCTTCCAACAACCCAACCATGGGTTTAACAGACCCACTCACCTAGCCGGCTTGACCCAGCGACTGAGATAAGTTGAGCTATTATGGCTCTAACTCGAACCCAACGTTGGCCCTTTCTCTCTCCTTCTTTTCACTCTCGTTTTCTCTCCTTCTGTCTCTCTATTCCCTGGAATCTGGGCTGCAATCCCGAGAAAAAAGTAGCCCTTTTATAGGCGTGGAGCTCGGTTTTAGATCACATCCAACGGCTGAGACAAACGGCCGTGTGCACGCCTCCATTCCCTTTCCTTAGTTGCGTGGGGGAAATCCATCACTAGGGATGGATTCCACTCGTTGCGGCCCACTGGAAAAACGCTCTGGATTAGTAGATGGGGCCCATACGATCGTGATGGGCCTAGTAGCTGGATGGGGAAGATGATAGCATCTCCCATGGTGGATTCTAATCTAAGGAGTATCCTGATGATCTAGTCCATTTACATGGCTCGAATGGGGCCGCTGATCACTGCAGGGCCCACTTTTCTGAGTAATCATAGCCGTTTTCCCGTACCTCATGATATCTCCCGCCTCTCACGGATTTCTCACGAGATGAGAAACTCCAGACGGTGGAGCCATCGCTGCCCTAGAGGGGACGGCTAAGATCCATCCACGGAGCCTGCTGTGAGGCTCAGATCGCACCAGGGAGACCTTCCCGAAGTGGAACTGTCTCCCAGGCTGGCTTGTCTAGCAGGCATTTGCTTGCCCGTTTTTGGCACTAAAGGAGGGCGTTGGATCTTTCTCCGAAGAGAGGCTGGGATTGAAGGAAGGCATCGGGCGCAGATCGCCAGCGTGGCAGCGAGATGTGCTTTCCATTTTCGGTAGAAATCTGCACGCGCGTTACAGTTGTGACACTGCTCGTGTGCACGTACCCTCACGCAAACATGTGGAAATTTTGGGTTTGATCTTATTTTTACCCTCTACAGGATGAACGGTTTGGATTGGATTAAGGTGACCCGCCTTAATCACAATGGTCGAGTTTTGGAGCGGCAAAAACACAAACCTCATTCGCACTCTTGACAACTTTCTGTGGCCACGTAAGTGTGTTTCCATGCGCGAGAAAGGCATAGTCTTGGTCAATTTTGGTGTCCCTTCACGATGGATGGTTTGGATTGTCTAAACACGTGATTATGGTGGTCCACCATTTGAAGCAATGAGTGGCATTTTCAAATACTGTTGCTGGCGGGAGAAAAAGGGGAGAAAAACTCTCTTTTATAGGTGGAAATCGGGTCAAGGTTGTTTGACCGAATTTTACTGTCCAGTGCACCACGGGTGCACGTAATCTATGTGCACAAGCACTATAGTGTGGGGTCCACATGGCTGTTTTTTCTAGATCCACTCCATCCATTCGCTTCTAGGAACCCATTTAGGGCCTTTGGCTATTTATCAAGTAGATCTAAAGTTTTGGTGGTGCCCACGACTTGATTTGGGTCATCTTGGTGGATTTCTGTCAATCCGACGGTCGGATCACCCCAAAATCGAACGTCAACGGCTGAAAGGGTCCCATGGCTGTTTATATGTCTTTTGTAACGATTTACTAACCAGATACTAACATTAATGCTAGTGTTATTATTATTACTATATATCATTATTTATTTTCCATTATTACTATCCTTATTACTATTATTATTATTATTATTATTATTATTATATTACCATTATTATTTCCTAAATTATTTATCGTGACTTGTATCTTGATCAATGTCATTTATAGGGTTTGATAAGAAAGATTTAAATTTGTAAGTGAGCCATATTTTCTAAATACATAGTTTATTTTACGATCTATAAAGATCTGACAGTCAGATCATTACCAAATATGATCAGTGATGATTCCTAGGGTTCTTGGCCTAGTTTAGGTGAAAATCATTGGAAAATTTAGTAATCAAGTGGCCTTGGAGACTGCCCATATGGAAATCAATGGTGATCATAATGATTTGAACCCTTAAGTCCCATCTAAGAGGACCCTAGTGCTAGTGGGCTGATCAAGACGTTCCATGATCCATAATGAATAATTGGATAGTCGATCTTTCGATTGAACATGTGTATAATCTAAACCTATGATAGCTCTTACAATCGTATGGTTGAATTATTAACGATCATGGCGTAAGTCAAACAATTAGTAGATCGTGTGGTCTAAGGCCTGCGATAACTACTGTGAAATTCAATTGTCTAGCAAGATTATTAAAATCCTAAATTAGGCTTCTCTGATGACTCGATAATCTACCTTGAAAATGGACGGCTTGATTGGTGTTTATACTAATCTACGTCTTCATGGCAACACCCAAGTACTGAAAGTATGGGGTGTTACACTTATATAGGCATTGGCTTGTGTTGTAGACGACTCACTGCATCAGGCCATGTTGTGGGCGCCCACACTGACTTGTGTGCGCCCATCTTTGGGACGTTTAAATGAATTTTTTCTTTGCACACGTGCACACACCCCCACACACTCACACCTTAGTGGAATTTCACCACCTATGGGCACTCGAACCCTTGATCAGGCATTGAAACTCATGAGAATCTACCATCAGAGCAAGACTAAGGACCCAATGTTTAAATGATTATATATATATATATATATATATAACTTAATTATTACATTTTGTTTTTTCTACCAAATGTTCAAACGCTCATATCTTCTTCGTTAATGGTCGTTTTTGGTAATCTTTATCTTGTTGGGAAGAAAATCAGATAAGCTTTCTAAAAAGATTAGAACCACTTCAGTCAGACCTCGTTTGATGTGCTGAAAATACGTCCGTCCAATATATAAAATCGGTTGTTTGCAATTTGACCAAAGGTCTACTTTTGATGATATTATGATGATTGGAAACGTTGCCTGATAAGTTTTTCATTGCAACTGAAATTATTTCAATCGGATTCTTTTTTACTAGTTTAAAGCGTAGCCAAAGTTTTTCTAATTTTAGTCAATCGGCAACGCATGGTTTTAATAAACAGGCTAGATTTTCCTCATCATGAATCGGATTAGAAGAAACTTAAATATGTTAAGAAGATCATTTAACCACCCTTTCAAAGAATCATAAATCATCCTAATCGATCAGAATTTGCCTCCAATAATACCATGGTCATTCTATATATCAGTACGACTATACTTTTCCTTGATTTTGAAGATATGACCTCTTACACCTCAACACAACGCTATTCGAAAGAACTGGATGATACTAAAGTGATCCATGGGTAGAGAGTATTAGTTTTATCCATTTTTGCATGTCGGTTGCGTCATACAAAGAGTTTTAGGGGTTTGGAGTTTGGATGCTTGGCCATGACCGAATCACTGCTGGATTTGGTGTTAGCCGATCGGGTCTGTTGGTTGTCTCCGGCACGTGCCAAGTATGCTCCTAGTATGATCCGGTTAGATTTTCAATGATTTCCAAGTCAGTAGGAGACAATTAATTGAAGTCATGTTGAAACTCAAAGAGTGGGGTGTCTACATCCTGATTTTTACAATGGGATCAAAGGTGGCTTTGATGGCATTAACACTTACTTTAATGAAAGTATCATCGATATCATCAAAAAGTCGATTTATGTACTTCTGATTTTCTGCACTTTGACTCTTCGATTTTCTTCGTGCCTTAGTTTCCTTAAAGCTTTGCCTCGTAAATTCTTCAGTCTTAACCTCCATAGATTCAATCCTTCACTTGGTAATTCCTTGAGCATTCAATCATTGCTTTAAGAATCCTTTTCACCTTGGCTCTGAAAATCATCTCACAAGAGAAAACACATGTAATTTGATCGATTAAACGCATCTATATTCATAAAACCAATGCATAACAAGGGGGAAATATACAATATTTCACACTCAATAGTGGGGGTCCACAGAGCACTGTCCAATAGCTATTAGCTGACACGTCAGTAGGCAATCCCGCGTCCCTCCATTTCACTCTCTCTGCTACGTGTGGGAGATGCAGTGCCCCAACTACCAAACATGTATGGCTTTGTTTAATAAAACATTAAGAAGTGTTATAATAGAATACATGGGGACTTTTGCCATTGAATTTGGTTTATCATTCCAATGATCTAAATCGTTTAAATGATGGGCCTCACTTTGTATGGTGGATACTGCTTACACCCATTTTTGATGCACTGACATAAACTAATAGGAAGTCGTCACGTGTCGACACTATGGGTTCAGTGTTGGTATAACCATACTCGCGCTTGAAGATATCTTATACACCTTTATCTTCGGGGATACATCTTCCGTTATTAATACGGTGACACAAAACCGTATACATGCCTTTAGAAGAGCGAAATGTTGGATGACATGTGGCTATAATTCACGTAGCACATCATTAAGACATCGTACTTGGCAGTCTATAAAAGACCTACCAAGGGAAAAATTCTATCACAGATCTGGCTATGATACCGACTGTAAGACCTCGCAATCCTTCTAAAATGGGAGATATTCCTAGAGATGTTAAGAGGCCTTGCGGTGATCATATGGATTTTGAATATTTAAAGATCGGATCAGTATCGAAGTAGATTGGTTGTAACACAGCCCCAAATCGGGAGAGAATTGACACCAATAGATCGGGCCCATATCCGTGTATTGATCGAAATCAAGAGAATAGGAGATTAAAATCTAGTGGATCCACAACCACTAATTACACGATCAGAAGGGAGAAAGATTATGGAAGGGTGGAAATAACGCCAATTCGGTGATTCAGATGCAATAATGACTTGATTGATTAGAGCTCTGAGAAGGGTGGATATGGCTTTGATTCTGCCCGAATCTAGATGCAATAGTGTCTTGAAGGTTTCCAACATGGGACCATTTATGTAAAAGTGTATATATAAAAACCAATGGTTTCAAACTTACGAAGATCTCCATATTCAGACGGATTAGGTATTTATCTACTGACCATTCGCCTATATCATCTATTCATATGGATGGATTAGGTATTTATCTTTTTCATTATTTATAGTTATCTTTTACTTTGTTAATTGTAACGAGGCACATCTATATATTAATAAAATCGGCATTGGTTTAGCCTTCTATTGTTTATTTGTTCATTTTCGTTCTTTAGATAAATACATTAGTTGCAAGTAGTGGTGAAAGAAAATTACGTAATGCAAGGCAAAAAGAATTCATTAGGAAGAACTCTCCCTTTTTCATTCGTAAATTGGTTGATCATTGATTACAATTAGTGGTTGACTCGACAACTGGATTTTCGAATTCGGTCTTACTTACTCGTTTTAGCATGGGGTCACTAGTGTTCAATCAAATATTGAGTCAATTGCAACTTTGGCATGCTTGCACTTTCTAATCGCATACCTAAATTAAATACAAGCCCTCCATCGCACGTGTAGCCTTGTGTTTGATTGAGTTGCACAAATAAATATCAAGAAATAGAAGCTCCTAAAACGTTCATTTCAACACTTTCCATGTGATTATTTGATCACGGCCGTTCAAAATAATGCCCAAAGTATGTTCAATCATATTCGGATGTTGCCATGTGAACCCATATCTGCAGTGACCTGTGATTCTGAGTAAGAATTAGAAAATAATTCCCTGAATTGTTGGCCACCTGAGGCGTGAATATGCCCATTTTAAGTAGATGATCCAAGCACTATTTCCAACCAGATGAAGATCCAATACAGCGCACATGTTCCAATTGGCACGTATGGTTGTGTGGATAGACATGCTTTGAAAAGCTCCCAGATCCATACTTTGACCGAAAAGTCTGATACACTTCCCCAGGGGCGCGGATTAGATACTGACAAGTTCAGTAGCCAAATGGCTACTGAAGTGACGTCACCAATTTCCGAGGACCCCATCATGATACGTGTGTTGTATCCATACCATCCAACCATTTGTAGAGATGGTTTTATGGAATTAAAAAGAGAATTAGATAGATCTAGAGTTCAAGTGGACCCCACCAGAGAAAATAGTGGGGACAGTGACATCCACCACTCAAAACTTCTTAGGGGCCACAGTAGTTTCCGATCAAGCTAATATTTTTGTTTTCACTTCATCTCTCTCTATGTTAACTTATGAATAGGTTGGATCTCAAAAATACACCACGGTGGGCCCTATAAATGTTTCAACAGTGGGTGTGACTGCTCCCACGGTTTTCTATAGTGGGTCCACTTGAACTCTAGATCTATCTAATTCTCTTTGTAATGCCATAAAACGATCTCTAAAAATGGTTGGATGGTATGAATATAACACATGCATCATGGTGGGGTCCACAGAGCTTGGTAACGTCACTTCAGTAGCGATTTAGCTACCGACCTTTCAGTATCCAATCCGCGCCCCAGCAGCCTCCAATCCTTTCACCTGTAAGTTAACTCACCTCGCACGGGTACATGGTGGACACTTATTATAGATCAGAACTACCTTTACTTCGGATGCCTAGCCAGAAGCAATCAGACTGGTAGATCATCAGGCTGGTCACACGTGTACAAAGAATTCGACACTTGTTTTTAAGCATCCATTTCTTCTGAATGTATACTGGCCATATGATCATCGTTACAGCCTACTCTTTTATATGCCATGTATCCAAAGATGCATTCGGGTGAGGAAACCGCTCTGATATCTCATACGTGTGACTAATAATAACGTGGGAGGCTTCTGCCCGTAAAAAAAAAAAGACGACCACCAATTCAGTATAAAATTAGGGTAATTTGATACTCTTTCATAGTATGCCACTTAATAAGAGGGCACCAAAAATTTATACACCTTGCATTCATTATTACAGAGAGATTTAACGAACGATAGGGGCCACTACGTCAAAATGTCAAAATTAAATTGGTTGAACATTTCTAGCCATTGATTCATGGACACTGGTTTGTTGAAATGTGACCATTAATAACTGTTCAATATTGGAGATAATTTGAGCTTTTTAAATGCCAGCTTGGCAATTCCAAAGCGCCTGCGATCATCCATCGCACTTTCCCATGGTATTAACAAATTTATACGAGTTGTTTGATATTAAAGTTGTACATGATGCTTGATGAACAGGCACTCAGAAACCGAAGGATATGAATTGCGTTGTATCCCATCTCTAGCCACCAACGTATAGTTTTGTAAGTAAGTTCACTAGGATGTATCTATTTATTCATGCCGTCCATCCATTATCTCATATTATTTTAAAGAATGAGTACAAAATGAGGCAACTTCAAAAACTCAAGCAAACCACACCATGTATAACTCTTGCATTTACTGCAGCCAAGCTTTAGTGTGGTCCACTTGAGCATTGGATCTGCCTCATTTTTATATTCATACATTAACATGACCCGTGAAAGAAATGGACAGCATGGATAAATAGATACACCACGGTGCGCCTGCCCACAGAGCTGCCCATTCATGGCTAGACACAAGTGGGGTAGGACACAATTTGCATCCAAAACCTACCCGCTCGTCACTAGGGACAAGTGGAGTACCAAGCCATCCGCGTCAGAAACCTACCCGTTTTTGGCTGGAGACAAGTAAGGGTAGGACGCACCGAATAGGTGGCATTGTTTGTGAAATTAGTGGAAGGACCCTTGTTTGTGAAATAGGACTGTTGGACAAGTTTTTGCTTTCAACAGTCCAATAAATGTCCAACAATTGGATATTCAGGTAATTAAGTTAACTTAATTTTTTTCATTCATAATACACCTACACCAGCCGTCATCATTTAGGAAGTTTACCTTGACTCAGGCCCTGTTTGTTAAATATGAAGTCTAAAGACCGAATCGGAAATATGAAGCATGAATATGAAATCTAAAGCCCAAATTTGAAATATGAAGTAAAAAAATTTGTTTTATAATTATAACTGAAGTCTAAAAATTAAGTACTAAATCTGAAACAAGCTATTTGTTAACAAACATCTTAAATGTCTGAAATATGTTAATTTAACACATTTGCCCATTTCTCTCGATTGGAAATATTTTACATTATAAATAAATTATTTTTTATTAAATGAAAATAAAATCATTATACTTAATTCAAATAAATTAAAATACTTCATAAAAAACTAAAATATCATTATAGCACTCAATTCCTCTTAGCAACAAAACCTCCAAATAAAGTCCACCTTATTTTTACATGCTATCCAAACTGTTTATAAGGTTATTCCCAATTGAATGAAGTGAAAACATACTAATCCAAAAACTTCTATAGCCAATCTATACGAAGAGGAAAAAAAATCAAATCATATTGATCCAAAACTTCCCCTAAAAAAGGCTTCAATGGTAGACCTTCAATCCCCTGCTACTTTTTACAGCTTAATTTTCGTCTCAAGCTTTGAGACAGCTTGAGACGGGCTCGGCAAGATGGATGAATGGTTTGGATATAACATATATCTGATATCTCATGATTGGACCCACGGAACTTACCGACATCTATACAGCAGCTATATAGCTGGTGTGAGGTACACCAACCAATCCGCATCCTCCCACGCGATTGCGACCACCTCCTCCCTCGTCTTCCGCAGTTTATACTGCAAATGGATCTCGTTAAACGTGTGGATCCTTGGAAACTTGGCATGCCTTACAGCCTCCCATGCCGCATTTATATCGGTCTTATTACACCTGGCCAGGCCGCAGATGACAGGCACACGGCCATCATCGTCTATGGTGTTCCCGACCTCATGGGCGATCATCTTGACGACTTCGAGGTCGTCGCGTGAGGAGGCAGGGAATCCGGCCTCGATGATGTCGACGCCGAGGCGGGTGAGCTGCCGGGCCACGTCGAGCTTCTCTTTGGAGGTCATGGTGGCGCCGGGGGATTGTTCGCCGTCGCAAAGGGTGGTATCGAAGATGCGGACGAAGGAATCATCGGAGATGCGGTTGGGAATGTAGTCGAGGCGGCGAGAGAGAGAGCATTTCGCTCTGAAATAGAAGGTGGTGGAGATGGTGGTGGGAATGGAAGAGAGAGAGTAGGGTTTTAGGGAGAGAGTGGTGGGAGATAAGGGGGTTGGGGTTGGTTTAAGAAGAGCGAAGACGCCATGTGGTTTTTCTTGGAACAGAAAATAGGGGCTTTTGCAGGGTTTTTGACTGGTGCTGATTGATATAGAAATGTTGAAGAAGAAGAGAAGTCCTCATTTTGGTAAAAACTTGTAAATGGAAAACGTTGGTAGCCCGGGATAGTTTGATGGATGATAAACAAACACGTAGAATTGCATAAGTGTCATATAATTAGGGCCTGTTTGTTAACGCTGAATTTTTGCACATAATGTGAAATTGGGAAAATGTTTCGTGTTTAGCGGTATTTGGGACGCGGATTAGCCATGGGTTGAATAGTGAGATTCGCTACTAAAGTGACATCATCAAGCTCCATGGGCCCGTTATGATGTATGTGGGCCTACTGTGATGTATGTGCTTTATCTACACTGTTCATCTATTTGGAAATTTAATTTTAGAGCATGAGTTAAAGAATGAGGGAGATCCAAATATGTGGTTGACCCACCACAAAAAACAGTGGCGAGATTCATGCCTACTGTTAAAACCTTCCTAAGGCTCACTATGATTTTTATTTGAAATCCAACCTGTTCACGAGTTAACACAACATGAAAGAAGGGAGAAAACAAATATCAGCTTGGTCAAAAACTTTTGTGGCCTATTTAAGTTTTTAATGGTGGGCGTCACTCTCCTCACTGTTTTCAGTGGTGAGGTCCACTGGAGCTTTGGATTTGACTCGTTCTTTGGATCTTTAACTAAAATTATATTTCCAAATGGATGGATGGTGTGGATACAAAAAATACATCATGATGGCGCCTACATAACTTGGTGAAGTAACTTCAGTAAGCGAGTCTCGCTACTCAACCGCGTCCGCGGAAACAAATGGGCTACCCCCGCCACCAGCCAATGGTTGATGGTCGGTGCTATGTGGGCCCCACCATGATGTATGTGTTTCATCCATGCTGTCCATCTATGTTTCTAGATCATTTTATGGTATGAGACCAAAAATGAGGTATATCCCAATCTCAAGTGGACCACGTTACAGGAAAATAGTGTTGAATGAATGTGGACCATTAAAAAAAATTTGGGGGCCATAAAAGTTTTGGATCAAGCTGATCTTTGTTTTTTCCATTCATCTAGGTCTATATGACCTAATCAACAGATTAGATGTCAAATAAAAAGTACATTGGGCCTTAGGAGAATTTTAATGGTGGATATCCAATCACTATTGTTTTCCCATGGTATGGCCCACCTGAGATTTATATTGTTCTCATTTTTTGGTATCAAGCCCTAAAATGATATTTAAAAATGGATGAATGGAATGGATGAAACACATACATCATGATCGAGCATAAAAAAGTTTCACAATTAAAAGTAGATTTTGTATTGCACAAACAATTTAAAGATAAAAAATTGCCATAGCAACTTCAAAAGGGGCAATTTTGGTAGCAAAAATTTTTGTTTAATGAAAAATTCATTGAGCGCTCCACATTCACCGTTAACCCGGACTCCTATCACCGAAAGAATTCGGTGAAAAACCTTCCAATTCCGTGTTAAGCGCAAAAATTCAATGTTAATGAACAAGCCCTAATTGTATGCCACTTATGCAATTCCACATGCCTGTTTATCATCCATCAAACTATCCCGGAGTATCAACTTTTTCCATTTAGGGCGTGTTTGGATTCACGGCCTAGGTGGTGTTGCACTGTGTTTAGAGGTCGGCCGTACGTTATGCAACGTTTGATTTCGAATTAAAACCGGTCGTGGACAAGGGACCCGAGTACGCCCCCGAACCAGTTTTCGGCTTCCACGCGTAATCTCATGTCAGAATACAGCGCATCGAAAAATGTAGTGCAATCATTGCACTGCACCGCCCTGCGGCGTGAAAGACAAGCCTCATTACGGTTCGGCCTTGCAGAGTTTTTGCGCATGTACTCCATCGGGCGCATATCATCCCTCCGCATCCATTCCCTTCTTCCTCACTGATCTGGTTGGCTGAGAATATCATAGCAATTCTTCAAGATCCTCGTCATGGATGCTCATCTGTCGTCCTCTTTGATGTGTGTTATTGTTATGCGCTCGTCTAAGGATCGTTCGATCGGTGAGTCCCTGTGAAATTTCCCTAATTCCGTCTCGGTTCCAACTGCTACACCGATCATCTCACAGAAGGACAGTGGTATCCAGGTATTGAGCGAAAGTAAATATAATACCGTATGCATGTAATGGAATGTCATTGTTTTTTTTATAGAGGAGAGGATCAACAAACGCCATCTAATGGATCTTATCACTCCCAAGACATGCAGTTGCATCTCTATGGGTGTTAGCCCAAGATCTTCTCTCCCTCTATGATGTGCGCAGGTGATGCAGTACATCTGCAATAACTTTTTACAGTCTGCTATACCACCGTGACATTACTGCGATCCGGGAGAAAATTCCGTAGATGGATACACCTCCGAATACTTGTGACATGACTTATGCATGTCAATTTGACTTATGTTTATGATCTTCTTCGGCAGTCAGAACGATATCTGTCATAAATATATATGAAAATTTTCATCACCGGATGAAGAAGCAGCTTTCATTTGTCTATGAAATATTGTTGGGGTTTTCCCTAATTGGTAGGTGCTGAAGGACAGTGGAGGTAATACTTTAATCTCAACGCCAATGAGATTTGTGTAGGATCATCACTGTTCTTCATATTACCTCCACTGTTGGACAGTGGAGGTAATATTCCAAACTCAACGCGGGTTGTGTGTTTGTAATATATTCGTGTAATTTCAAGTGAATACTCACATCATGTGTATAGACGTTTCTCATGGAATACTGTCTTCACTTGCATATAACACCCTGAAATCTACATTTCAAACAGGACTAATTGTAGCCCTTTACTGCAGTCCAGTCTTCCAAGAGTGCTAACCTTCAAAGTTATCAGTACTTTTCATTTGAAACTGTTAACAGGTGTGTGATATACTAATCAGTTTATGTTAAACATGATGTGGCATACAGAATATTAAATTCCTTCTATAATCATTGCATTTCTTATGTTCGTGGCACGATTACTATTTAATATTTTGAACAAATTAGCATATAAATTATTTTCTGTTATGTTTTATCCATGAATGATTATTATTATCTTCAATGAAATACGTATTGTGTAACAGATTCACTATTAGTGGAATTCTTGTAAGAATATTATTACAAAGAGTGTTTTGGCATTACTGTACATTTGAGATTTTTTCTGCTATCTAAATTATTAAAAATAGGGTAATTTGAAAAAGTTACAGGTCAGAACCCATATCACTCATGGGGTTTCACAGTGAAGTCTCTAGCCGGGCAAACTCCTCCAATAGTGATTGGAATGAAACAAAAGTTGCACCAGCATTAACCGCAATTGCAGCCTCTGCATGTGTTATGGGGGCTGCTGAATATTATCGTCGTTACTATATGAAGTCGTTGCCACGGGATTGTCATATAAGTAGAAATAGATTTATAGATGGGATCATAAAGAAGAGCGACGCAGACTATCTTGCACAACTAAGAATGAGTCGTGATAAGTTCTTTAAGCTTTGTTCTTTGTTAAGAGATAAGAATTTGCTGTTTGACACAAAGAGATGCTCTTTAGAAGAACAAGTCATCATGTTCTTTCATACTATTAGCCACAATGTGCGAAACCGTGTCATCGGTAATCGATTCGCGCGGTCTGGTGAAACCGTGAGTCGACATTTCAATAGAGTTCTTGATACTATAATAGGCCTCTATTCGGAATACGTAAAGTTTCCAGGATTGCATACACCGAAAAAGATATCTGATAATCTAATGTGGAGCCCTTATTTTCAGGTAAGAGACTACGAAAATAGGCAATGATAATACATGTAAATTGTTAATTGTACATTATAAACCTAAAAGTCAGCTTAATATTTCTTGTAGGACTGCATTGTGGCACTTGATGACACCCACGTACCGGCGTATTTGTCGAAAGAAGCAAGTGCAATCTTTCGAAATCGAAAAGGTTTCTTATCTCAGAATGTATTAGCAACATGTACTTTCGATATGAAATTTGTATATGTGTTAGCAGGTTGGGACGGTTCTGCCTCTGATGCTCGTGTTTTGTGAAATGCATTAACTCGACGCCTTGATTGTTTCCTTGTGCCTCATGGTAAAGAATCTGTTACATGTGTTATATAAAGATGTTGCATGCAATTTGACTACTGCTTCATATGTAAATATTGCTTTTGTAGGAAAATACTATGTTGTCGATGCGGGATATGCCCATTCTCCAGGATTCATGGCACCTTATCGAGGTGTACGATATCATTTGAATGAATTTCGAAATGAGAGGAAGCCTGCTAATAAGAAAGAACCCTTCAATTATCGTCATACGCAATTACGAAATGTAATTGAACGCTGTTTCGATCTTTTAAAAGGACGATTTTCTATACTACGCATAGCACCATAATTCAAATTTAAAACACGAGTCAAAATTATTATAGCTTGCTGTGCTATGCATAACTTCATCCGTGTGAGTGGTGAAGATGGATTTTCAAAAACAGTTGACGATGTTGGAGATAGTGTGGAGGAACGTTCGCCATCCCCGAATGACATATCTCTATGTAACGCCCTGAAATTCGAGGGTCGAGCATAACTTAGCTCCCGAGTTCCAAAACATTACTTATGCAACATATTTAATGATGGATGTATGTTGTCTGTATTAGTGCATAAAACACGGATTAGATTAAGCCAAATAGCAAATATAATTCAGGGATAAGTGAAGAAAGCAAGCGGAAGACTTATAGAAATATATATGTGTACATGTGCGAATCCCTGAAGTACATATACACACCAGGTTGAAATGTAAGTGTTGCTATCAAAATTACAAGTATCAAAATTACATCATTTAATTCCCAAAAGAAATTCCAGCATCCCACGCATCAGAACTAGGCTCACTAGAACCCGTCTGAAAACTGCATAAAAAAGAAAGCAGCCTCATCATCATCCATCTCCCGCTCTGCCTCAGAAGTCACATCAACATCTGCAACATCAGCAACTAAGACAGAGTCTGGTGGGTGTTTAAACACTGCCCCAAAACGTGGGAGTGAGTGATCAACTCAGTGGAACAATAAGGCACAGGTTAACATGTTATCAATTCAATCAAGCAGTAATGATAAAGCAGAACAATTAAACAAGTCCTAAGTACTCTTGTTAATGCAAGGATGCATGCAAAATGATGTGTGCCCTCACGCGTACACCCTCAGCGTCTTCATCTAACGTTACGCATGACACCACCTCAAAGTGCACCACGTCTACAAAGCACATGCAAAGCGGTGCATAAACATGATTACCAAGTTGTTATTAGTCCTTTTCATATAGCAGGATTGGGAAGCTAAAGTACCTTCCTCATATCATTATCCAAACAGTGATCCATACTAGGGTCGTCAGTCCTAGACATCTCATACGATCATATGGTTTGAGGTCGTTGCAAAGGGCTCGTCACCAATCAATGCACGCCTATCATACCGTCGTTACTACACTAAGGCTCATCACCTCAATGCGGTATCCAGGTATGCTCGAGGTCACTACAAAGGGCTCGTCACCAATCAATGTAGGCCGACAGCACGAATATAGTGTCATATACCACCATAATCGGCTCACGAGTTTAGTTGCTCACTGGTCACTACGGGGAGGCTCGTCACCCCAGCGTAGGCCGACAGCTCGACCACGGTGTCCCTTACCACCATGTCCGGCTCATGAGTCTTAGCGGATCAAGGTACCAAGGTTAATAGGATTTCACTGGTAAGTTCGGCACCCTAGATTCAATCAGTAGCGTCCATAAATGGTGAACATATATCAGACAATCGGGTTACTTGACGAACTCGACTAGCACGAGCGCACGTTGGGTTGAACGACATAGAGTGCGCAAACACCCCGCGTGGCCAAACCACTGCCGACAACTCTAATACGACTCGGGTTCGTCTAATACGTCCTACGTGACGAAAGCAACCTCAGCAACGATCTTAAGGTCGATTACCGATTTCCTGGATTATTCATAGTCCCACACACATTGCACTACAACAGGTATTCATAACTGCAATTGAGAATAGTAATGGAACAACAACTCAAATCATGAAGTACGCAAGCATTTGAAGAATACCAACTTAACGTAAATGTAAGCATAAGTAATGCTTGAAATTAAATAACAAGGAATGTAACTTGCAGGAAGGAAATCATACACACTAGTGGGAGAGTTGAGAATCGCTTCTCAACGCCCATACTAGGTTGATGTATCACACTTTAGATCATTCAGGCATTTCTACAAACACTTAGAATACATAGTTCAACATACATGACGTATGTTGAAATACACACCTTTGGACAATTCCTTTTACCAAGGAGTTGTCGCACATACCATTAGCATAAGTACACGACAGATAATCATGGCAATCACATGTTCATATTTTATACGCATACGGTGCTTTATACATACACATAGAATACACAAATCTCAATATATCACATGCATATCAGGAACGCAAAGTAAACATAACATTTGGCATGTGAAATCTCATCCATAACAAGAATAAACCATTAACTGACATTGAAAGCCTTGAAAACCATAACCTATACATTTAAAGTCCGCACCTTAAGTCAGAAAAGAACACCGAACTGATTTCAGACGATATGTCTTCGTCAACGGCGACAGAATAACCCAAGACAAGAATAGAAATGAGCTACAATAATACAAAGACTATTCTAAGCTCCAACACAGATTAGGGTTAGGTTAACTTACCCAAAGATGAACTCAGAATCGTTAGAATAACGATTCAAAGTGAAGGTTCAAGGATGAAGAAGAATAGGAAAGAATCTAAGATGATTCACCAACTTCTCTCTCACTTTCTCTCTCTTTTCCTCTCTTTCTTAGGTAGGGTTAGGAAATTCGTATGAAAAAGAGAGCTAGGGTTTAAGGACTATAAATAGGCCTCAAATTGATGAAAATAACCCCAGGGCCAAGGTATACCTAGGGTATAACCAAAACTAGCCTCTCACGATCCAACGAAGCACTTCCGGTGGGCCTATTACTACGAAAGGTCGGACTTAAGCTCACTGACCATGGATCTAGGTCAAGCTGAGTTTTTGTACCGACCGGCTCTTCAGATCAGCCGTGGCGGACCACACTCAATTCAACAGTCACGGAATCTCGATCAGGTCCACAAGCACAAGGACATGCCTGGGCCACCTTCCCTGATCAGAGGGTGAAATTGGGTCAGAATCCAACGGTCAGATTACTTAAAATTATCGCACAACCGACACGACTCAGATTTCATAAAATCACATTAAATTTCCAACCGTTCTCACACTCTTCACTCCGAACTCAAACAAATCGACCCAGAACATCACATGGACTTGATTTTTAAGGTGATGGTCAAGTCCAACATGGTGACCACAACAGCCTAAGATCATCGCTATCGGACTTTCGACGCGCGGTCCAGGTCCTATCCAGAACTTCCAAAAAATTCCCAGAACAACTGGATTTAGCGATGGATCCTAGATTTCAGAGTAACATAGCGCTAACTAATCTACAGGTTTTGAGTCATGCAGATCGAATTTAAAGTGATTGATGCGAATTTCACAAGCAATCGAGATTAGCGCTAATTACTCCAAATAGCTACTAAGGAAAGAAAAGCACAAATTTTCAGGGTCATTACAATCTACTCCCCTTAAAGAAAATTTCGTCCTTGAAATTCATACATTCTCATATTCCTCAAGGATCTGAGGGTAGCTCTTTCTGACCTCAGCTTTAGATTCCCAAGTAGCCTCTTCCACACCATGATGCGTCCATAGCACCTTCACAAGAGGGATAACCTTGCTACGCAATACCTGCTCCTTTCTGTCGAGAATACGCGTCGGTCGCAGCACATAAGTGGCATCCTCACTCAACTGCACTTGCTCGCAACTGATAATATGCGAAGGATCAGGAACGTACTTCTTTAGCATAAAAACGTGAAATACGTTATGCACGCCCGCAAGAGGTGTGGGCAAAGCAAGGCGGTATGCTACCGCTCCCACTCGATCCAGAACTTAAAATGGACCAATAAATCTCGGCGTCAGCTTCCCCTTCTTACTGAACCGCAGAACTCCCTTCATTAGAGAGACCTTCAGAAACACATGGTCTCCAATCTCAAACTCAAGCGGTCGACGCCTCGTATCAACATAACTCTTCTGCTTGCTTTGCGCTGTCAGAAGTCGACGTCGAATGATGTCAACTTTCTCTGAAGTCACCTGCACCAACTCCGGGCCAAGAAAACTACGCTCTCCAACTTCTGCCCAGCAATGTGGTGCTCTGCACAGGCGACCATACAGCGCCTCATAGGGAGCCATGCCGATACTCGCCTGGAAACTGTATTATACACGAACTCTGCATACTGAAGACAATTATCCCAACTGTCCTTGAAATCCAAAACACAAGCTCGCAACATGTCTTCCATGACCTGATTCACGCGTTCCGTCTGCCCATCTGTTTGCGGATGAAACGCGGTGCTGAACTTTAGTTTCACACCCATCGCTTCCTGGATACGAGTCCAGAAGATAGATGTGAAACGCGTGTCTCTATCAGATACAATCTCCAGGGGAACTCCATGCAGAGTACAATCTCCTTGATATACAGCCTAGCCAACTCGTCTGCAGAGTTTGTGACTCTAATCGGTAAGAAACGCGCCGTCTTCGTTAATCGGTCGACGATCACCCAAATAGAGTCATATCCCTTCCTCGTTCTCGGCAACCCAGAAATAAAATCTATAGAGATGAAGTCCCACTTCCATTCTGCTATGGGCATGGGCTGCAGCAACCCAGGAGGTCGGCGATGCTCTGCCTTGACCTGCTGGCACGTGAGACAACGAGAAACAAACTCAGCAATCTGGAGCTTCATATTGTCCCACCAATAAGATCTCCTCATATCCTGATACATCTTCATGCTACCTGGATGCATCGCAAGCTTAGAACTATGAGCTAACTCGAGAACCTCCCGTCTCAAGTCAGGGATGTCAGGAACACATAACCAGCCACGAAAACGTAGGCCCCCATCAGAACTAATACTCCAGTCGGAGTCCTCATCTGTACCAACCCGCTTCCTCATCTTCACCAAAAGCTCATCATCTGCCTGAGCTGCAACGATCCTCTCTTCGATAAGGGGCTATACACGAATGTGCCCGATAACCTCATACGGCTCAACCACTGTAAGCTTCTGCTCAAAATCTCGCACGAACTCCAACATATCCCACTCTGCTATCATCAGCGGAGCCGCAAACTCAATAGCCTTCTTGCGACTCAACGCATCTGCCACAAGGTTCGCCTTGCCCGGATGGTAAGAAACATCGAACTTAAAGTCCTTTAATGTTTCCATTCACCGGCACTGCCTCATATTCAAATCACGCTGCGTGAAAATATACTTAAGGCTCTTGTGGTCGCAAAAGAGCTCGAACTCCTCACCATAGAGGTAATGTCTCCAAAGCTTTAATGCGAAAATGACAGCCGCTAACTCCAGGTCGTGCGTAGGGTAATTCTCTTCGTGTTTCCTCAACTGACACGAAGCATAAGCAATCACCCTGTCCTTCTGCATAAGGACATAACCCAGGCCAACGCGAGAGGCGTCAGTATATATAATATACTTAACCCCTTACTCTGGCAATACTAGCACAGGGGCGGACGTCAACTTGTCCTTCAGCTCCTGAAAAGCTAACTCCGCCTTCTCATTCCAAGCAAACTTCAAATCCTTCCGTGTCAACTGTGACAACGGTCAAGAAATCTTCGAGAAGTCTTGAATGAAACGTCAATAATAGCCTGCAAGACCCAGAAAACTCCTTACCTCAGTAACTGAACCAGGCTGCTTCCAGTCCTGCACTGCAGCTACCTTAGCAAGATCGACAGCTATACCTTCCTTGAACACCACATGTCCCAGGAACTTGACTTCCTCTTTCCAGAAATCACACTTTTTGAACTGCGCAAAAAGCTGATTCTTCCTAAGAGTATCCAAAACCGCTCTTAAGTGCTCCTCGTGCTCTTCCCGACTCGCCGAATAAATCAAGATGTCATCGATAAAAATAATGACGAATCGGAACAAGAATGGCCGAAATACTCTGTTCATCAGATCCATGAACACGGCCGGTGCGTTCGTAAGACCGAACGACATCACAAGGAACTCATAGTGACCGAAGCTAGTCCTGAAAGCGGTCTTCTGCACGTCCCCATCCTTGACGCGCAACTGATGATACCCTGACTACATATCAACCTTCGAGAAGTACCGTGCCCCCTTCAATTGATCAAACAGATCATCAATCCTAGGCAAATGGTACTTATTCTTCACAGTTACCAAATTCAGTCTGCGATAATCAATACACAATCGCAAAGAACCATCCTTCTTCTTCACAAACAAAACAGGTGCTCCCCAAGAAGACACACTAGGCCGAATAAAACCCAAATCCAACAAACCATCTATCTGCTTCCTCAACTCCTCCATTTCACTCGGAGGCATACGATAGGTGGGTAATGAAATGGGCGCCGCACCAGGCATGAGGTCGATAGCAAAATCAATCTCACGCTGAGGTGGTAATCCAGGAATCAACTCAAACACATCTTCAAACTCCCGAACTACCGGCGTGCTAACTAACCCCGATTCAGCCATACTCTCCAACAGAGAAGAATAATAATCAATACGAAAAGGGTAGCTGACTTGAACTGGGAAAGTAACAGTCTCACCCTCAGGTCCATGGATAGTCACCGACCTTGCTTCACAATCAATCTCAACTCGCATCCTCGTGAGCCAATCCATACCCATAATAACATCGTAATGATAAAGGGGTGCGACAAAAAGGCCAACAACATGCATTCCATTAAACAAAATTGTCGCAATACAAGTAGTGCAGCATTACATGAATCACGACTAGGAAAGCATGTGAACAACAACATCTAACACTTCAAACAACAACAAACAACTACAAACAACTCCAACTACAAAGCCAACAACGGCTACACACAGAAAGAAACAACAAACAAAGTAAAGGACGGCTACGCCGACAACTACTCGTCGGAATCAAGAGATGGATGCGGGGCACCCTTATCCTACAAGCAACACAGGATAGACTTTAGAGTTCGAGTCACTTTCTTAAACTAATGCTTCACAAGGGCTCGAAGATCCACAATATCCTGGCGTAGAACAGCCTGCCCTTCTTCAAGCCGAACAAGACGGGCATCTCTGGCAGTCTGGTCCGCGCTCTGCTCTGGTGCCACAGGAGGAGAGCTATCACTCGTATCCTGTACCTCAACCTCTTCCTCGTCCTGCTCTGTTTTTTCCTCAATCTCTGCACCACCTTCAGCATAACTCTCTTCATCATCACTCTCTGACTCATCCTCGCTCTCTGAGGCGAGTCGGCCAGAACCAATCTCCATCTGCTTAAGGGTCCTCAGATTAATATGACGAATAGGGACCGGCTTCTCTGCTCCAAGCCTATAGCCAAACTCATGAGCAAGCTTACAAATGAGGCGGCCAAATGGAAGCGACTCGGTCCTCCTAGTCGAACGAGCGATGAGAATAATCTGGCGCAGGATGTACGTCGGCACACACAACTTCGCTTCTTGTTCCACCTGATACAGGAAATCTACCATCAGGCGCGTACACTTGCTGCGGTTGCTCCACCTTGGGTATACATTGAACGTACACATGTGATGAAGCAAACGGAAGTCGTCCGTCATGTAGGTCGCCAGAAGACTCCTATTCGGCTGCCATTTGACCAAACGACCACACAAGGATCGGGTGCGATGATCCCTCTCGTGCATACTGTTCACATTCTTCTCGCTGGCATGCACCTCACTAAGTGGCACATTTAGAAGTCGGGATATCAAAGCGACATTGACTATAGCCTCCCGACCGCTACCATAAGGAATCTTGAACTGCAGAGGCTCTAGCGAAGGGTCACGAATATTGACATAAAAGGCTCGAACAGTACTTGCATTCGCGCGATACTCGCCTTCAAACAAGGGACACCAACCAGCTCCTTCCAGGCGCTCCAACAACAGAAACTCGCCATACAGCCGCGGATCAACATGAGCCTCAAAAAGGACTCTACGACCTTCATAGACTCCATGCGACAACTCCGCTAACAGGGTTCTACCAATGGGAGCTCGAGGATCAAGGTTCCGCTTGGTCTGGAATTCACGAGTGGCGGACGTGCTCACGGCGGCACCTCTCGGCCTCCGTGCACGGGTTGGGCGGCTAGGCCCGACTTCATCTACAGGCGCTCTCTTCTTCCCCATCAAAGAAAGAAGGGAGGAAATGAAAAATATGACCGTGATGAATTCAAAGAGGGCCATGAGAAATGAGAGAAAGAGAGAAATAGGAAAGATGGGAAGTTCCCACACACTTGAGATCTTAAAAGAGAATGTGAGAGCTCAAATGAGAAGGATTTGGAAGAGTTTGGAGAGGGTTTTCAAGAAAGTGAGAGCTTAGGAGGGAAATTTATGAAGGAAGTAGGGTATAGGAGGTGTTTTAACCAATGAACCGTGGAGGGGTGGGCCACATTAGGCCAAAAACTCGTCGCCCCGAGCCGGCCCGCCCGGCCTGGCCTGCTGATCGGCAAGGCCTCGCCGAACTGGCGATGACATCACCGGTCTCTGGACCTTCCGGCGATGCCTCGCTGTTTTGGCGAGGTCCTCCTAGTCCCCCAAGCTTAAAATGATGTGGGTCCCCCCTGGGCCCCACAGGAAATGTCCCGATCGGCCCCTTGCATGATTCGACGCTTATCGGGCCATTCTGACAGAAATCTGATTCAAACAGAGATTTCTTGAAGATTTAAGGGTTGAAAAAGGGAAGATAGATCATCTAAACTCATTAATAGATGGTCTAGGAAAGGTTTTGGGTCGCTGTGTATGATCAGGAGAGAGCACAGACTCGATCTCGGCGAACGTTTTCAGTAAACTTTCGCCGATAGAAGCTACAGAACACAAACACACAATCTACGATAGACTCGCACCCAAATACCCTAAAGTGGCGACAGCGTGCGGTGTGTGACCATAACTCAGGTCCGGTTTAATCCAGATTATGCTCTGATACCAACTTATAACGCCCTGAAATTCGGGGGTCGAGCATAACTCAGCTCCCGAGTTCCAAAACATCACTTATGCAACATATTTAATGATAAATGTATGTTGTCTGTATTAGTGCATAAAACATGGAATAGATTAAGCCAAATAGCAAATATAATTCAGGGATAAGTGAAGAAAGCAAGCGGAAGACTTATAGAAATATATATGTGTACATGTGCGAATCCCTGAAATACATATACATACCAGGTTGAAATGTAAGTGTTGCTATCAAAATTACAAGTATCAAAATTACATCATTTAATTCCCAAAAGAAATTCCAGCATCCCGCGCATCAAAACTAGGCTCACTAGAACCCGTCTGAAAACTGCATAAAAGAGAAAGCAGCCTGATCATCATCCATCTCCCGCTCTGCCTCAGAAGTCGCATCAACATCTGTAATATCAGCAACTAAGACAGAGTCTGGTGGGTGTTTAAACACTGCCCCAAAACGTGGGAGTGAGTGATCAACTCAATGGAACAATAAGGCACAGGTTAACATGTTATCAATTCAATCAAGCAGTAATGATAAAGCAGAACAATTAAACAAGTCCTAAGTACTCTTGTTAATGCAAGGATGCATGCAAAATGATGCATGCCCTCACGCGTACACCCTCAGCGTCTTCATCTTACGTTACGCATAACACCACCTCAAAGTGTGCCATGTCTACAAAGCACATGCAAAGCGGTGCATGAACATGATTACCAAGTTGTTATTAGTCCTTTTCATACAGCAGGATTGGGAAGCTAAAGTACCTTCCTCATATCATCATCCAAACAGTGATCCATACTAGGGTCGTCAGTCCTAGACATCTCATACTATCATATGGTTTGAGGTCGTTGTAAAGGGCTCGTCACCAATCAATGCACGTCTATCATACCGTCGTTACTACACTAAGGCTCGTCACCTCAATGCGGTATCCAGGTATGCTCGAGGTCATTACAAAAGGCTCGTCACCAATCAATGTAGGCCGACAGCACGAATATAGTGTCCCATACCACCATAATCGGCTCACGAGTTTAGTTGCTCACTGGTCACTACGGGGAGGCTCGTCACCCCAGCGTAGGCCGACAGCTCGACCACGGTGTCCCATACCACCATGTCCGGCTCATGAGTCTTAGCGGATCAAGGTACCAAGGTTAATAGAATTTCACTGGTAAGTTCGGCACCCTAGATTCAAGCAGTAGCGTCCATACATGGTGAACATCCATCGGACAATCGGGTTACTTGACGAACTCGACTAGCACGAGCGCACGTTGGGTTGAACGACATAGAGTGCGCAAACACCCCGCGTGGCCAAACCACTGCCGACAACTCTAATACGACTCGGGTTCGTCTAATACGTCCTACGTGACGAAAGCAACCTCAGCCACGATCTTAAGGTCGATTACCGATTTCCTGGATTATTCATAGTCCCACACACATTGCACTACAACAGGTATTCATAACTGCAATTGAGAATAGTAATGGAACAACAACTCAAATCATGAAGTACGCAAGCATTTGAAGAATACCAACTTAACGTAAATGTAAGCATAAGTAATGCTTGAAATTAAATAACAAGGAATGTAACTTGCAGGAAGGAAATCATACACACTAGTGGGAGAGTTGAGAATCGCTTTTCAACGCCCATACTAGGTTGATGTATCACACTTTAGATCATTCAGGCATTTCTACAAACACTTAGAATACATAGTTCAACATACATGACGTATGTTAAAATACACACCTTTGGACAATTCCTTTTACCAAGGAGTTGTCGCACATACCATTAGCATAAGTACACGACAGATAATCATGGCAATCACATGTTCATATTTTATACGCATACGGTGCTTTATACATACACATAGAATACACAAATCTCAATATATCACATGCATATCAGGAACGCAAAGTAAACATAACATTTGGCATGTGAAATCTCATCCATAACAAGAATAAACCATTAACTGGCATTGAAGGCCTTGAAAACCATAACCTATACATTTAAAGTCCGCACCTTAAGTCAGAAAAGAACACCGAACTGATTTCAGACGATATGTCTTCGTCAACGGTGACAAAATAACCTAAGACAAGAATAGAAATGAGCTACAACAATACAAAGACTATTCTAAGCTCCAACACAGATTAGGGTTAGGTTAACTTACCCAAAGATGAACTCAGAATCGTCAGAATAACGATTCAAAGTGAAGGTTCAAGGATGAAGAAGAACAGGAAAGAATCTAAGATGATTCACCAACTTCTTTCTCACTTTCTCTCTCTTTTCCTTTCTCTTTCTTAGGTAGGGTTAGGAAATTCGTATGGAAAAGAGAGCTAGGGTTTAAGGACTATAAATAGGCCTCAAATTGATGAAAATAATCCCAGGGCCAAGGTATACTTAGGGTATAACCAAAACCAGCCTCTCACGATTCAACGAAGCACTTTCGGTGGGCCTATTACCACGAAAGGTTAGACTTAAGCTCACTGACCATGGATCTAGGTCAAGCTGAGTTTTCGTACCGACCGGCTCTTCAGATCAGTCGTGGCGGACCACACTCAATTCAACGGTCACGGAATCTCGATCATGTCCACAAGCACAAGGACATGCCTGGGCCACCTTCCCTGATCAGAGGGTGAAATTGGGTCAGAATCCAATGGTCAGATTGCTTAAAATCATCGTGCAGGCGACACGACTCAGATTTCATAAAATCACATTAAATTTCCAACCGTTCTCACACTCTTCACTCCGAACTCAAACAAATCGACCCAGAACATCACATGGACTTGATTTTTGAGGTGATGGTCAAGTCCAACATGGTGACCGCAACATCCTAAGATCATCGCTATCGGACTTTCGACGCGCGGTCCAGGTCCGATCCAGAACTTCCAAAAAATCCCCAGAACAACTGGATTTAGCGATGGATCCCAGATTTCAGAGTAACATAGCGCTAACTAATCTACAGGTTTTGAGTCATGCAGATCGAATTTAAAGTGATTGATGCGAATTTCACAAGCAATTGAGATTATCGCTAATTACTCCAAATAGCTACTAAGGAAAGAAAAGCACAAATTTTTAGGGTCATTACACTCTTGCAGAGGAGGAGCACGCAACGTCTATTGTGACAGACCGCGCGAGAGTTGAATGGATAAAAAAGAGAGATGATGTTGCTAAGAGGATGTGGAATGACAGCCTTCCTCGAACGCGACAGCGTCATTAATTTTCTATTTTTTTAGTAACTGTTTTAAGCTGTTATTGTAACAGCAGTACTATTTTTTATGGGAAAATTGGTATTTGGTGTGCTGTTGGGATGTTTCTTTCATAATAATTTCAAACTCTTTATATGGATTATATAATATGTAACGACTTTTTACAATATGATTTCAGTACGTACGTATATTATCCTATTGGGTCTGTCCAAACACTTAATTTACGTATTTTAATTAGTATCATGAGATTATATTTCCATTGACTGTTACTGTAGCCTAGACGAAGATGAATTTCCTTCGAAGCTCGTACAAAATGGGGAAAGACAAAAATGACACTCCCTCACCCCCCAAATGTACAGTTTCACCCAAGAAGATTGTTGCATCAACTAGCTAAATGTTCGGTACTCCGTCAAAGACAAGCTCACCGACAATGTAGAAAGCTCCGTCATCCAGGTCTCCGAGTGCACGCACTCGATTAACCATAGATAGTAAGAAAATAGTGCGCGTTCAATGGAGTGATCCGATGGATAATGCGCTGGTTGACAGCTTAGTTGAGCAAGTCAATATGGGTCGTAAGAGTGATATTGGTTTCAAGCCTGAAGCCTATAAGGCTAGCATCACTGAAATATTCAACTGTTGTGGGGTGGAGTTAGAGAATAAACATATTTCCAACTGTCTGCGAACTTTGAAAAAATTATATTGGGCAGTTAAGGATATGCTAAATGCTAGCGGTTTCGGATGGGACGCAGACCTGAAAATGGTTGTGGCAACAGATGATGTTTAGGAAGGCTATATTTTGGTAAGTAACAAGATCATTATAGTTAACTGAAAAGCCCTTTAATACTTCTTTTTCCTGCTGTTTTGACTATGTACATTTCTTGAATTATCTTCAGATATATTTATATTCATACATGATTGTTTTGCAGTCTCATCCATACGTTGAAAGAGTGCGTGACAAACACATCGACCGCTACAATGATTTGGCTTATATATTTGGTAATCATTGCGCTCATGGCGCATTTGCTAGCACAGCCTACTCATCTCAGCTTTCCGACAAACGCCGCGGTAGAGACGAACTCGATTCTGATGACAATGGAACAAATTGTTCGCCTGTCTTCAGATGAGGATGATGAACATGTAAGTGGTGTGCCATTTCTTGATAATGATGGATCACAACAACGGTCTAAGAGGGTCCGCAAAGGGCCTATGGAGACCTCTTATGGGTCTAGAAATAGCTAAAGTACCGCTACAGGCATATCCCAAGGAAGAAGGGGAAAGCCTTTGTGGACCCTCAAGACCCTTACCATAACATAGGTGATAGAATGGGGTAAATGACAGATGCCGTCAAGACCCTTACCATAACAATGGCACAGGGTAAAAGTATGACCCACGTACAGAAATTGTTGGACATCCTAGAGGAGGTTGATTGGCTGAGCCACGAAGATTAGGTCCGTGCCGCAAGGTTGATGCAACAGGATATTGTCAGTGCCGGCTTCTTCTTCAAGATGGGACATGAGAGGTGCAAGGAGTGGGTCTAGAAGCTCTTGGATCACAATTCTCCTGCCTGATATTGATCTGCTTGGCTGGAATTGAAATTAAAAACAACTAAACACTTTTTTTTTGGGTGACTGTTTGGTTTGTGTCACGATGTGGATTGCTGCTGGATATTTGGGTGCTGAATGGTGAATCCAACACTCTGCTCGTAGGTTATACAAGAAACTTTGGTTAATGATGGTCGGACCATCATTCATATATCTACATTGATTACCAGTTTCTTCTATAATCTAACTCATAACAGGATTGCTATTTTGCTCAGCAATGCAGGTACACCATGGGCCATTGCCGCTGAATGAATGCTTAACTTGGATTTGTGATGTGGCTACTGTAGTGGTTATTTGATTCCTCTGAGATGCTCTGCTGTTTGCATCCAGTGTGTTATGCTTGTTTAAAATACTGTGTTTCTGATGTTAACTTTCCTTCAATCTTATGATATCGTGGACGATATAAATGCCCTCTTTTGATTATTGAACTTGTAGACATTTTATATCGGTAAGCAGGGTAGTTTTAAATCCTACCACCACGGCAAAATATCAGATTCTACATTGACATGGAATTCGAATGTTCAGTTACTGTATGAGTGTGATTTGTTGAGGTGAGACTACAAATACATAACTTGCATGAAATTTTCCTATAATAATGCTGCTATGAAACATCACCCAGATACTAATTTTATCAGACATCTTTTGGGATACTGATCTGTTCATATAAACTACTTCAGTATCTTCAATGATGCTTTGACAATATCAGTTCACACTTTATTTTTGAAAGGAAATTATGAAGAAATATTATGTTGTCTTTGTGGGAAGAGTTCCGGGTGTTTATGAGAAATGGGAGGATGCGAAAGCACAGGTGGATTAATTTCAGGTTGTAAACATCAGTCGTACAAATCGTTCGAGGAGGCCGCAACAGCCTGGTTGAACTTTGAGGTATGTCATATACTTTCTAATTCTGGATAGGCGATGCATCATTAGTTTATTTATCCTGACATATCTATTATAGCTGAAATCACTCATTTTATCGGTCAGCAGGTCATTTGTATCTTCTCGTAATTTTTTGTAACTGTAATCATTTGTATTTGGTCGGCTGCGCAGATTATTTGTTCTTTTCTCATAACTGTTATAACTGAAATCACTCATTAGATCGGACAACAAATTATTTTCACATATGTCATAAATTTTTGTTAAAATTTATTGCAGGCCACAAGGCATAATTGCCGTAACGAGGGACATTCCATGAGATGCCAGAATAAATCGTCAACGACTCATGCTCTGGCTATCGATGAAGATCGGTTTGATGACCATTATTTCTCCGACGATGTCGTTACGGATGTTAGAGGAGATGTCGATTCGTCGGATCATGGTTTCTCTATATTTCAAGTTCTGATAGGGGGGCTGATAGTATATGTGATGGTCGAATGGATTGTTTCAAACCTCATCTCGATTGAAGGAGTTTTTCAAACATAATCGGCACGATTACTGGAAGCCTTTTCCGTTACTGAAGGAGATGTCTGTCACTGCTTGACAGCTCTAGAACTATTATTTTGTTTTGGACTTTTTTTTTTTGGTTATTTTGTAAGACTCTGTTGCATGAAACACTGAATAAAGTTTTGATTTATTTAGGTGTTTATTTCCCAGTAGAAATGTAGACCCTGCAGTGTGTGGACCCCACCACTGATCATTGCTTCTTTAAATGTATAGTTACTGCAGGTCTTAGTCCACATCATTGTATAATTCAGAGGTGGCCCACACCTCTGAATGGATATCCACCATTGAAAACCTCCTGTGAGGATTATAAATCAAAGGTGGACCACAACACAGAACTGACGGCCACTGGATATCACGCATATATTACTTCTCTTTGGGTTAGAAATGGCAGGTGCACCATGCCACGTGGCATTGTTGAGGTTGCAATCCCTGCATGCATATAATTTGGTGGGGAGGGGGGGGGGGGGGGGGAGGGTTGTGTGTATGTATTATAATCCACAATTACACATCTTTGGCCCGATGAGGACCCTGTGCCAAAAGGTGACAATGAATTCCACAACTGATACGTATTTAAATTCGGGTAAAAAACAAACGGTGATAGTTCACGACATTAAGGCATACACTGTGCTACAGTGACAGGTATTCGGCGTCCGTTCGTAAACATTTACAGTGAAAAACAATACTATACGTGAATCTAAACACATTTGATCCAAACACGCCCAGTCAAAAACCCTGCAAATGTGTTTGGATTCAATCAGCACCGGTCAAAAACCCTGCAAAAAACCCCTATTTTCTGTTCGAAGAGTTCGAAGAAAAACCCCATGGCGTCTCTGCTCTTCTTAAACCCCAACCCCCTTATCTCCCACCGCTCTCTCTTCCTAAAACCCTACTCTCTCTCTTCCATTCCCAAGACCATCACCACCACCTTCTCTTTCAGAGCGAAATGCTCTCTCTCTCGCCGCCCCGACTACATTCCCAACCGCATCTCCGATGATTCCTTCGTCCGCATCTTCGATACCACCCTCCGCGACGGTGAACAATCCCCCGGCGCCACCATGACCTCCAAAGAGAAGCTCGACGTGGCCCGGCAGCTCGCCCGCCTTGGCGTCGACATCATCGAGGCCGGATTCCCTGCCTCCTCACGCGACGACCTCGAAGCCGTCAAGATGATCGCCCGTGAGGTCGGGAACACCATAGACGAAGATGGCCATGTGCCTGTCGTCTGCGGCCTGGCCAGGTGTAATAAGACCGACATAGATGCGGCATGGGAGGCTGTAAGGCATGCCAAGTTTCCAAGGATCCACACGTTTATTGCGACAAGCGAGATCCATTTGCAGTATAAACTGCGGAAGACGAGGGAGGAGGTGGTCACAATCGCGAGGGATATGGTGGGGTATGCGAGGAGTCTGGGATGTAATGACATCGAGTTCAGCCCGGAAGATGCCGGAAGGTTCTCTTTTTCTTGGCTTCCGAATTCCCTGATAAATGGTTTAAATCATTTACATCTTGTCCTGTTTGGCTTTAAGCTGTAAATGATTTACATGCAAATGATTGCCCATGTTTGGATAGCGTGTAAATTGTTTAAGCCTGTAAATGGAGAGCCAATCTTTCCTATAGCTGTTAGGCTGTAATGGAGAGCCTGTAAATGAAATCAGAAAATTTTGCCTGTAAATTAGATGGGTTTAAATGCTGTAAATCATTTACAGCCTTTAAATGATTTACAGGCAAAAAAGGCTATCCAAACACACTGTAAATGATTTACTTGTAAATCATTTACAACTTGGCCTGTTTACAGGCATCCAAACAACCCCTTATTTTCATGTCTTAAAAAATAAATAAATTCTGGTTTCGGGATCATGGGTTGGTTTCTTGTTGTGATTTTGTTATTTTTATTTAGAATTTCTGGTGTTTCTTGCATGTATTTTTGTTTTAGCTAAAACCGAAGTTTGCTGTTGGTAATGTCGCAATGGCAATTCAGGTTTGAGGATTCGGGGTTTTGAAGAGATGGCAATCAGATAAAAGTCGTAGGAAAAGTGTTTTGGTAGACATAAATTTAAAAATACACCCAGTTGGGTATCTCAGCTGGTGGCATATGCTGTCCTGATCCGGTGTAGTCCCAGGATTGAGCCTTGACATGGACGCTTGGCGAGGCAGTGGCCGCCATCCAATAACAAAATAAATAAATTTAAAAATGTGAGTATGCCTTTCTATTTTTATTTTTATACAATGGCTGTGAAGGATGCCCTAAAAATAACATTCATGCAAATGCTCATGAACACAATTGTCAACGCGTAGTCGCAAGCTGGTGTGTAGGTATCAATCATCTCAGCATGGAGAGAACATCATGACTATTACTTCCATTGCCTTTGTAAAAATCAGCTAGTCGGTCAGATCATCCTCATGAAAAGATCACACTTTGTTTACTGTCACCTTCTCCCTGACGAGTGAAAAATTCAACATCAGTTTGCTTAGTCCGCTTATTGCAGGCTGTATTGTATGAAATTTCTATCACTGCTTGGTTGTCACAATGGATCCTCGTGTTGGAGTTGAGGGTGAAAACCATAAATCAGAGAAGGAAGTTTTCGATCACATTATTTCACATGCAATATGGGCCATGCCCTTACACTCAGGTCTAGCACTTGGGCGCATAACACCAGTTTGCTTTTTGTGTTTCCATTTAGCCATGTTACTTCCGACAAATGTATAATATTGAGTTGTAGACCTCACTCCTATTAGCATGTGAATGCCCAATCCACATGTATTAAAAAGTTTGTGTGCAGTTTGTCCATTAATTGCATACAGAGTCCATGTATTGGCGGAGATTTGAGTACCTCAAGATCCTACCATCTACCTTAGAATGAGTAACAAAGGGTGTGCATAGCCTGAGTCACTACTCTCTCGACATGTGCTATGTTATGATGGCTGAGTGGGAAACTATCTTGCTGAGCAGCCTTTAAATTTAACATAGCAAAGGCTCTCCCAAAAATCACCGTCTTCAATTCTACTGTCAGTGGCCGTTGTTTCAAGTTCGCCATATTCTTTGAGCTTATTGATCATACGTTCATTATGATGTAATGTTAAGTAATTGTACCCCTCTTCAATCTTGGAGCTACAATCCCTAGAAAACATAATAAATGATCCATGTCCTTAATGTCAGCCATCTTACCTCAGTAATCCTTCCATCTCCTGAATAGCTGATTATTGTTATAGACAATTGTATAATCCACATACATTCTTAGAGCTGCACTTCTTTTCAACCATCATATGACTTATTTTAAAAGTAATATTCAATATTACTTCATCGAACCTTTCGAATCATGCCTGTGGTGACTGGTGATTATGGTTTTAAATCCTGGCTTCGGATTGCGATTTGTTTTGGATTGAAATTGAGTTGATTTGAATGAGCTGACTTGGTTTCATCAGTGTTGGATGAGTGGACACGGTTTCTATCTATCTTGAACGTTTTGAAGCTTAATTGTGTTAAAAAAGTGCAGCAAGCTCACATGATTTCTTTCTATCTTCAACATTTTGAAGCCTAATTGTGCTTAAAAAAGTGCAACAGGCCAAATGGATCCCGACTTGGCTGTCATTCATACCAAAACTGAGTTGACTCAGTTCTGTTCGATTTTTAAAACCATGGTGGCGATCAGTGTTTAGAGTATCAGTTTCGTTACATGTATCGATGACTGGGGATCGGGAAACATATTTCTTATCGCTGATATTATCGTTGATACTTAGAAAAATATCGCTGTCTGAGGGGAATATTGGGGAATGGGAAAAAGATGGATTTTTCAGTGAAACTTCAAGACATGTTAAAAGACACATGTTTACACATGGAGGAATTAAAATAGTGCAAGAAACAATTATACACAATAAGTTTCCATTATATAAGGGGCTAACTGTGTGTTGTCGAAAAATTATTATAAAATAAATATAAACATTTGTAGCCAATCAATAGATTGGCCAACACCTATTATTAAATAAAATTTCCACATTAATTAACAGTGAAGAGCACACATTTTCCAATATAATTATGGAAAAATTAGGATTTCCCCAATTTCTTCCATTTTTCACTTAAATGCTCACTTTTTGCCACAAATCCATGTCAATGCATGAGAATCATGTATAGACATGGACTTCCATTGCAATTCATGCAAACATTTGAAAAAAATAAATGAAGTTTCTATGGATTTTTCGCCATCTTGAGTTCTAGCCTTTCTTTGTTTTGAGTTGAGATTTCTCCCCAAATCCAAACTTTGATTAAAAAAAACCGAGTGATCGGAATCACCTAAAAAACAAAATTCAAAAGAAATTTCTTGAAAAACGGAGAACTTTGGAAAATTTCCCAAAGTTCTATCAATTTTCGCTTATTTACAGATATTTCCCTAGTATTGGGGATATTGTTGGTAGTATTGGCAAGGTGTTTCGTAACGGTAACGGTGGCCATAACAGCCACCACCGTTACCTTTACGTTATGGGGCATGACGGCTATTATGACCCTGTAACGGCCGTTACGGTCTCTATTTTTTCTCTATTTTAATTTTTTATTTATTGAAAAAAACCCCGAAAAACCTGCATCTGCTCGTAATGTTGATTAAAAAGTATGAAAAACCTGTATATGTTTCGTAATAGACCATTACTGGCCTATTATGGCCTTTATAGGGGATGTAACGTGCCGTTAACATTTTTTTCCATAACGGCTGTTATGGCCGTTACGACCCCGTAACGTGTTATGGTTGCCACGGTTACCTTTACGTAATGGCATTTACGGCACACCATGAGTATTGGTAATGTTAGCGCTGGCATAGTTGATACCAAGGAGCTTTCATAAGGGATTCTTTTCAAAGTATCACTGGCATTGATAATATTGCAAAGTATCTCTGGTACTTTTGAAAATATCGGTGATATTTGGAATTTTTTACACTTCCTGCAGTTTTGATACTGCTGATCTGGTGATGCCGATAATATCGGTGATATTATTGATAATATCGTCGATATTTGGAACACTGGTGGTGATTGCTTCAGGTCATATGTTGCCTTCTTCAACCAACATTCTTTTCATTCCTCCCCCATTAGTTTGAAATGTAGGAGGTGAAGCCATATAAAATTTCCTCTTGAAGATCCTTGCGAGCAAGTGGCGTTCTTCACATCAAGTGATGCAATGGCTGTAAATGGTGGTTGGCTTCGAGGTTTAAAACCCTGAATCATTTGTTGGATGAACCTCTTGTTTACTACAAACTGCATCTTTATAAGCATTACCTCCACAGGAATGGCGTGAGAATTGCCATCATGTGGTTGCTTGTTCCTTTGGCTGACGAACTTTCTAAACTGGATTCCTTTACATGTTATCAATGAATTTATGGTATTCAATGAATTATTTAAAATGGTTCTTTCTGTCCAAGGGGCATACTTAAACTCTTTTTTGTATTGCCAGGTCGGACAGGGAGTTCCTTTATCTTGTTCTTGGTGAGGTTATTAAGGCTGGGGCGACGACCCTCAACATCCCTGATACCGTTGGTATCACTATGCCTACTGAATTTGGACAGTTAATTGCTGATATAAAAGCCAACACTCCTGGGATTGAAAATGTGATCATTTCAACACACTGCCAGAATGATCTCGGCCTTTCAACTGCCAACACATTAGCTGTATGTCCCCTCCCTCCTGTTTTTTTTTTTTTTTTAAATTCTAGTTTTGTTTTTTTTGAAATCACAGGATTGTTTGATGTTTTCCAGAAGCTCACTCTGGATGTACTCAAGTCTTGTGTGGTGTATTTCCAGGGTGCTTATGCAGGGGCAAGGCAGCTAGAGGTCACTGTCAATGGCATCGGTGAAAGAGCTGGGAATGCTTCCTTGGAAGAGGTAGAGTTTACGATTTTATCATCCAGACTGATGCATTTCTATGATATAGACATGGACAAAGCATTAAAATAGAAGATATTAAACTATGGCTTCTTTAATGTGATGTGTGGTACTAGGTATAAGCAACGACTGCATGCTTACCCTCTTTATGCTCATCATCTAGGTTCTTCTTTTGGCTTTCTTGTGTAACAATGGCTGCATGCTTACCCTCTTTACTCACTGTAGCATTCCAAATTACAATCCGATTTTTGGGGATGCTTCTCTTTGATAACCTTAGCTGCCACTGCCAGACTGAAAAACAGTGTGGAAATGTTGCAAGAAATGAATGTAATAGAAATTGACTGTCAAAAAAAAGAAGAAATGAATGTAAGAGAAACATTATTTTACAATACTTGTTGTAATGTAAACGAGTGAAGCAAGTGCTGGAAGTTAGAAACAAGAGATGTAGGTGCTGGCCTGGAAAGAGGTTTCCCACTGACCAGGTCTAAAACAACCCCATTAACCTACTTCATTGTTAGAATTGGTATTTCTCTCATTATGCTATTAGTGCCTTGAAAGTGCAACATTTTTTCTTGATGCAAAGTAAATGAATTTGTTAGATTTGGTTGGGTTTTTGGTCTAGCAATTGGCCTTTGGACTATTATCTTAGCATTTCTTGCGTGCATATAACCTTTAGGGGTGGATGACTAGGGACTGCACTGCCATATGGATGCTTTGTACGGATTTAGGTGGGAACCATACCATGTGAAACTTTTAGCTCAACATAACTCCATAATTCGGCATTCATTAAAAAAATCATCTTTGATTTTGGCATGTAAACTGTTGAATCCTGAAATTCCAATCCACAGTGCAGCTTCTGCTTTGAATGCTGCTTTGAATGTGGAAAGTCTCCTATTCCATAACCTCCGGCATCAGGGATCTATCCCATCCTCTGCTCCACTGTCCTCTATGTTTTTTATGATGACTTTTGTATTGTCTTTCTTGTGAGGATAAAGCTTTTAAGCAACAAACATAGAAGTTAATGTCTTCATTACATATAATCAGTCCTGATATATGTAAATAAAAATATTATACCAGTCATCTAGCAAAAGAAAAATATATTATATTGTGTTTTTATTTGTGAGAGGCATTATAAAATGTGTACTTATGCCACCCTTGCATTTGCTTGCAATCCTCATTCCCGACATGTCCCATGCTTGCTGTCAGCCAAGGATTTTAGTTTCCCTCTTTTGGCATGTAGGTGGTGATGGCTATAAAATGCCGAGGTAAGGAGCTAATGGGAGGGCTTTATACAGGGATCAACACCCGGCATATTGTTATGGCAAGCAAGATGGTATTTTTTTCACAATCTTTATTATGCATTTTATCTCTGTTTAACTCTTCATTGAGTATGTTTTGACTGGAGTTATTTATTTAATATTTTCACTGTTATAGGTCGCAGAGTATACTGGACTGCAGGTACAACCGCATAAGGCTATTGTTGGAGCCAATGCTTTTGCTCATGAAAGTGGTATCCATCAGGTTGGCATGCTCAGTTATATAAATTTTTATTTTATTTTTTTGTGATGTCTCATTGTGCACTCTTGGTCAAACGAACATGTTATGCTAATCTGCACACTACTTGATAATCAAACATGTTCTCCATTCGAGACTGGCTTTTCGTGTGTACAGAAAATTAAGTGCAAGAGCACACGTACAACTCATTGCCGTTATAATCTCATTGTTCAACTTCCTATTGTTGAATGAAGATTTCATTTTTCTTTTTGGGGAAAGATAACAGGAACTTTCATTGAAAAAGCACTGAGATAGCACAAAGAGAAAACAACAAAAACAAAAGAGAAAGGGAAATAAGGGAAGCAAAATTACAACAGCCAACCCTTGGCCGTAACCCACTCTATAGCAATATCCCAAACATGATAAGCGACCCAATCCACACTACGACTAACATCATTGAAACATCAACCATTCCACTCGGCCCAAATAGCCCATAAACCAGCAAGGAGAAAGTCTCTAGATCGCACGAGAATTCTTGCGAAAGAACACCCCGTGCCAAGCGAAGAGCAGATCCTGTATATCAAAGGCATAGATGACGCTAGACCGTACCTAGCGAGAAGAGAAATCCACACAGAGCTAGCAAAGGAGTAGTGGATGGGGAGATGGTTGATAAACTCTTCGTAGGCCATACAAATGGGACAAATGTTCGGGATGATCATGGACCACTTTTGGAGATTGTCGATAGCAAGGATTCTTTTTCTACTTGCTAGCCACCTGAAAGCCCCAATCTTAGGAGGGGCTCCATAATGCCAAAGAAAAGAGGTGTGCACAGACTTTCCACTTTATTATGAAGCATAAAGTAGACATATTTCACCGTGTAGTGACCGGACTTATCTTTAGTCTAAACCAAGCAATCGTTCTCACGAACGGTCAGAATGCTAGGGTGGAGCCAATCCAAAAGGGCAACGTACTCGTCCACTTCTCCGTCCCACAGGGACCTGCAACAAGGAAGAGACGAAACAACCGGCTCACCACGGACCTCATAGCATTTATCAGTCATTATATTTCGATCTGGGGCTAGAGCAGCTATAGTTGGGAAACGGGCAGATAAAGGCATATCACCCCTCCACACATCTTCCCAGAAGCGAATCTTCTCCCCATTTCCAAGATAAATGACAATGCCGTTGAAGAATTTGTGCTTAATGCTAACAATGTGTTTCCACATTGAAGAGGATCTGTAGAGGGCGGATTCCTTTGTCCACCAACCTCTTACTAAGCAACCATATTTACTTGCAATAACCTCTCTCCAGAGAGCTCTCGTTTCTATTTTGAATCTCCACCATCATTTGCCTAAGAGGGCGTTGTTCATTAAGGCCAAAGAGTGAATATTAGAGCCGCCTTCATCATATGGTTTACTTCACCCCACTTCAATAAGTAAAACTTTTTCTTCTCGGTCGAGTCACCCCAAAGGAAATCTCTTTTAAGTTTATCGAGGTGGGAAAGAACTGCCTTTGGGCATTTGAAAAGCGACATAAAATATATAGGAAGATTGGATAGAACCAGTGTTCGCAATATCGATACTATCGGCCGATATATCGGCCAATATTATTGGTATCGTAGTTCAGCGATATGAAACCCATCAAAAGATACCAAGAATTTTTTTTTTATTGTATGTAAATATCCGAAAAAATCGGGAAAAATTAAAAAAGAGAGAAACCTTCAACAATGTGGATTTCTGTACCTATAGATGAGTTTGCGCTGATCGGAAGCTCATTTAGTGGGCCATTCGAATCAAAGTCGTAGGGAATTGATTTCGGAAGTTTGTAGGGAATTGATTTCGGAAGACAATGTGAAAAAAAATCTGGAGAAATTCGGAGATTTGGGAGAGAAATTAGGGTTCTAAGAGGCTGAAACCCTCTCTGCTGCGAAATAGAGCTTCCGAGCCTTTTCTATCGGGTGGTCGGACGCGGATTTCATGAGAAAGACTTCCGCGCATGAAGTACTTGTGTTGGGATGCTAGGTGGGGCCCGCTGTGATATTTATGAGAAATCTGCCACGTCCATCTGTTTTGCAAGCTCATTTTAGGACATGCGACCGAAAATGAGGTGGATCCAAAACTCAGGTGGGCCATACAAGAGGAAACAGTAGGGATTCAGTGACCGTCGTTGAAACATTTTTATGGCCCCAGAAGTTTCGTATCGGGAAAAGTTTTTTATATTTTCACTTCATCCCAGTAGAATGACCTCATAAACGGTTTGGATGGCATATAAAGTTATAAACATCAAGGTGGATCCCAGGAAAGTTTCAACGGTAGGAAACTCTTTCCCCAGTTTTCACTCTCATATGGCCCACTTGAGTTTTGGATCCACCTCATTTTCGGTCGAATCTCCTAAAATGAGCTCGTAAAATGGATTGAGAGGGTGGATTTCTCACAAACATCATAGTGGGCCCCACCTAACATCCAAGCTTAGGAACTTCTTGCGAAGGCCTTTTGCAGGAAATCCGTGTCCAGTGCGGATTGAAAGCCTCCGAGACGGACGGTCCAATCAGAGGCTATGTAGGGCCCACCATGATATATGTGTTTTATCCACACCGTCCATCCATTTTGATAGGTCATTTTAGGTTATAAGCCTAAAATGTAGTTAAATATAAGGTTCAAGTGGACCACATGACAGGAAGTCGTGGTGGCAATGATATCCACCGTTGAAGCTTCCCTAGGGCCCATTGTGAATTTTATTTGCCATCTAATCTGTTCATAAGGTCTGACCGATCTAGATGAAGGGAAAACATAAATATTAGCTTAATCTAAAACTTTCGTAGCCCCTAAATTTTTTTTTGCCATTTAATGATCACTATTTCGTGTGGTGCGGTCCACCTCATTTTTGGATTTGCCTCATTTTTTGGCACATTCCCTTAAATAATATGCCAAAATGAATTGATGGTGTATATACACAATATTACGTCGAGGTGTTCCCACAGTCATGGTCCCACCATATTACGTACATCCTCTGATGTGGTCCACTTGATCTTTGGATTTGCCCAATTTTTTTCTCAGGCTTTAAAATGATCCAAAAAAATGAATGGACGGCATGGATACAATGCATAGGGCCCACACAATGTGCTTCATTTTTTGAGCCAAGACCTATAAAAAAGTAAAATATCAACGTTAGGAATTAGAGAGTGGATTAGGTGAGAGCCAATACTCACCCAAGACGGTGCGGCCCTTAATGGGGGCCCCACCTTAATGTATATTTTCTGTATCCATGTCGTTCATCCATTTTTCCAAATCATTTTAGTGTGTTATCCAAAAAAGGAAGCACATCCAATTATCAGGTGGACCATACCAAAGGAAAAAGTTGTGATTGACTATTAATGGGCCACAAAAGTTCTGGATCAATTTGATATTTATTTATTTATTTTTCCTTTCATCTAGGCTTATGTGAACTTATCAACAGATTGGATGGTAAATAAACACTATGAAAACATTAAGGTAAGCCCTAAGAAGGTTTTGATGGTAGGGCCTTCAATCAATACTGTTTCCGATGGCATGGTCCACTTGGTAATTGGATATGCTTCATTTTTGGTATGGTGCCGTAAATTAAGGTGGCAAAATAGATGGACGGTGTGGATACACGTCTTGATGCATTTATAAATGTTATGCAACATATTTGAATATGGTTGTTTTAGTTCAATCGGATAGCACATAACTTAGGACACTATACAAAGGAAACCTATTACGTGCATTTTTATTTTTATTTTTATTTTTTTTTATTTTTTTGAGATTTTATGATTTAAAAGTGTGTATTAAGGTCATTTTTAATAATCTTTGAAGTTTCATTGGAAAATTCAAACATTTTCCCAATGTTTCCCAAAAAGTGCAATAAATTATGCGATACAAACGATATATCCCGTACGATAACCGATATGTATCTGTATCCCAAGGGTGCGATACATTGCACAATACCGATATTTCGAACACTGGATAGAACTACTTTAATAAGGGTAATCCACCCACCAAGAGACAAATATCTCCCTTTTCAAGCTGATAATCTCTTCTCAAACTTGATTAATACTTTGTCCCAAAGACTCTTAGCTGGTTTTCCAATGCAAAGGGGAAGCCCCAAATAAGAGGCGAAGGATCCCACCTTGCAACTGAAAAGGCCTGCAAAATGACCAACTACATTGTTATTCAAATGGATGCCAAGCACCTTACATTTTGTCAAATTTACCTTTTGCCCCCGAAGCCGTTTCAAAACAATGGAGAATCATGCTCAAGTTATCAACCATAACCTCATCCGCCTCACAAAAGAGAATTGTATCATCCTCAAACCGTCCGCCACTATGGTGTGAATCTTGTTGTTTCTTGCCCGGCACTAGCAATTTTGTGGAAGAACGCAGTGTTTTTACCCCCCTCTTTAATCCATGCAGTGTGAATAAGGGATTTCATTACTCGTTATCTGTCTTTAAACTGGTTGTATCCAACAATGCTTGCAGAAAACCATATTTCCTTAGTGTAAAGTCAGTTTTATTTATTGATTTACTCTCTCCCTCTCTCTCTCTCTCCCTCCTTTTTAGTGGAGATTTTATTAAGAAGAAGACAAAAACAGATGCAAAATAGCTTGAGGTGGGCTGTAAAATAAAAAGCCAAACTAAAATAGGCAGGGAAAACTCAGAGCTAGAAAGATCTAAACTACAAACATATTCCTCCTGTCGATAATCACAAGATTTTCTTCCTCTATTGATTCATGCAGGAGTCGCCGTTATACTCTCTTCCACATGATGCAATGAAATGTTGGTCGATTTGTTTTTGTTAGGAACCTTTCTGTAGGAGTTCCAAATGTTGCTTTTGTGGGTTCCACCACTTCCTAGACCTCAGGTTGAATGTGAATGTTTGTCCATACTACATGATTTGTAAATAATCTTCTTTTCATCATGGATGACTTGACGATGTTGGATCCATGGCTTTCTCAGTATTAGATGACGAAAATCCATGGGAGCAATGTTGAGTCAACACCGTCTGAGTATTTCTCCCCAAAGGAACGAGTTACCAAATAATGTTGAGTTGGGTGTTCCTTGCACTTGGCAGAATATCCAACTTAGAAAAGTTCATTGTTGCTTCTTTAGATGTGAAATTTGCACGCATATTCCCCTTGATTATCATCTTTGTGGCTCAAATATACAAAAACTCTCATTCTAAAATTTTCACCTTGTGGCTTAGGAGTTACCTGACCCAAAATAACATCCATCTTTTCTATCATCTGCTGGAGCATCTTCATCAACCTTTGTTCTCTCCTGCCATTTTAGGACTAAATCAAGTCCCTCTTCTTGTGGGCATTAAAATTTTGGATAACCAACAAGGGAGGTTTTGGGCGATGGTAAAGGGCTGATTTGGATTTAGGGTTAAAATTGGGTTTCTAAATTGGAGAGAAATTGGGGAAGTTGGGAACGTATGTTAGGGAATTTGGGGATTTTGACAACTTTGGTTTTAGGGTTAATGGAAATTGAAGATTTTGCAAGATTGAGTTTTTACAGTTTTGGAAAATTTGGGGATTAATCTCAATTCTGATATGCATCCTTCAAAAAAAAAAAAAAAAAAAAAAAAAAAATCTCGATTCTGATATGTAGCTTTTTCTTGAGGATTAAATCGAAAAATTTCTTCACAGATGCAACAGAAAATAAAAATGAAGGATCGTGAATTGATATTCAACAACCTACTAGCAGCAATGTTAGTAGTTGCAGCATTCTCTCGCTCTTCTTCTACCATAGGCAATAAATATGAAAGGTAAGCAACTCGTGTTTTCAACCCAAGGAAAATAATGTTTGTTGAAATAACTATTCAGAAAAAGAGTCTTTACATGCTTATATGCTCTTTTTTAAAGCAAGAGAAGCCCTAATATAATCCTAACCATCCATTGCTTCCAATCCTAACCATCTATTTCAATTATAATCAAAATATCTGTGAATCCTGTCAGAAGGATACAATTTTTTCTATAGATTGGCTATGCATTTCAATGGTATGGGGATCACATGATCTTGGGCTTGGTTGAAAGCTAACTCAATATATTTCCAAAATGGGATCATTTAATGTCATTCTGACATCATTTGATATCTGAAAGTGGCCCACTGAATATGTTTTGAAAATACTAATCAAAACTTGTACAACAAGCCATAGCTATTCTGACTATAACAACTAATTAAATTATAAAACTATGGACCCATTGAACCTCCCATTCCAATTAGACCATCCTATTTGTCATCAGTCCATTGATGTAATCCAGGTTCTCAATTAGACCAATCTAGGGTTGGATGGTCCAAATCTTTGATCGGCTATGCGTCCTTTGATCAGTTGTGTATGGTCATGGATTCAATATTATTACTATTGTTGAATAATGGATTTCATCACTCAGTATATATCCTTTGGGGCATACTCCTATGTTAAGTTTTGGACAATTTAAAAAGCGGTGTTGACATCCCCTTCATATGTGGAATCATGTACAACTATCCTGGCCATCAAAATTGTGGATGTATCATTTGTAAAGCTCATCAATCAATCAAACCGTCCAATTAATGGCTATCAAATGGATGGTTAAAAGTGAAATAGTGAGTAGTCCAAATTCGAAGGAAAAAGAAGATGGCTAATAATATCTTCTTGGTGCAACTTTGTTATAGTTCATCCATAGTTGGGGAAGTGATTTTGACAAGTTTGATTATTTTACAATTATGCCATGTCTATGATTGAAGAGAAGTGTCTTTACTGTTTTTTGAATTGTGCAAGACTAACATAGTAGTCTCTAACCTCCCTGCCTTTTTTAATTAGTTCTATCCAACGATTCTTGGAAAAACCATATCTTTTAGTGCAAAGTTGGCTCTATCAATTGATATAGTTCTTGTACTGATGCATGGAGTTTTATGTGTGTAACACTTAAAGCGTGCAATGCGCCGTCTTTGAGAAGCATGGCATTTTGGATGCTAGTAGACTCCCTATAGGCATGCAAGAATTGTCTTTGCAAAAGCTTTGGGGAACCTTGCTTCTGTCAAGAAAGGTAAATGGCCTTCTAGAGTCATTTTAAATTCTTGATGGAGTGTATTATTGCCATCAAACCTAGAAGCTCTTTCAATTAAACAGAACATAACTTTTGGTGAGTCTTTGCTTTGCTAGGTTAGGCACACAACCTTTTAGAGATTTTAGCTTCTTGATGGAGTGTATAATAGCCATTGGAATTCTAGAATTATTTGGACTAATTATGCATTACTTTTGGTGAGATGATATCTAGGTGAGATACCGATGTCAACATTGGAGCAAGTGACGAGGATGCTTTCTCAATTATCAATGGCAAGACTGGGACTTAACTATTCATAATAAAATGAGTCTTTTGTTTTTGGAGGTTGACTAGGGATACTGTAACATTTCATGTAGGCTGTGGGGCGTCAAGCATCTCAAATAGCCGGAGGGTGTTTTGGACTTGTCTAGAGAGGCAATGGCATTAGAGAGCCGTGTAGCCAGCGAAGCATTAGATGGCTTATCTTTGCGGGACCTTTGTGAAGCGTGGAGCTTTTGAGATGTGCACTAGATTGAAGTGTGTATGACTCCAATTGCAGGATATGCATAATATGTATGATATGCACCCAAAAGTATGTTGTGCCGAGTGGCTTTCGTTACTATTGGGAACATGTTCCATTCCATGATGTGGTCTGGCACAAGCCCTTAATTATATCCCTAAGCAAAACCCTTGATTAAAAGGTTAAACTAGAGTAGATTATCTCGTTATTGAATAGTATTATTGGTCCGATTGTTTGGAGTATCCTCGATATTATCGAAATATCCCGAATATTATCCCTATCTCCAGCTCGGCGATGTCGATAACACTGATAGCGATATCGATAACACCAGTAGTCTCAGAAATTTCAGGTATCGACGATGTATCACTAAGTGTCACCAATGTATTGATATCACCAATTTATCACCAATATTTTCGCTTGTGTAAATTTCAAGTGTCACTTGTATTGCCAATATGTTCAATTGTGTAAATTTCAGGTGTTACTTGTATCGACAATATTTCAATAATATTGCCAATGCGTCGATATCGCCAAAAATCTATTTATTAAAAAGCTTTTCATTTCAAATTTTTAAGGGTGCATGGTTATATGCAAATTTTCAAATTGTTGACGATAATACTGATCATATCACAATATTATCATTCTCGCAACATGGGCGATTTTGAGACCGATCTTTCACTTCCTTCCTAGTTATTGACGAGTTCTTGGTGAAATATCGTGTGTTGTTGGTATTATGAAATATAGATAGATATTTTGATTAAAGGTCAGATGGACAGATGGGATGGATGGGATCGTTGGTCTGGTTTCTTACGACATCATATGTTTTTAGGCCCCATTAAATGGAAACTTATTATGTATGCATTCTTTTTAGAGTTTTAATTCCTAAATATACAAATATGTATATTTTAACATATCTTGATGTTTCATTGAAAAAATCCATCATTTTCCTCACGTTTCCCCGCATTTCCGGTTATCGACAATATTATTGGCGATATCTATATTGTTTCCCGAATTTGACGAATAATGACACAGTAACATCCCGAATTTTCACGGCCAGAGTATATACTCGTGCCCGAGGAAACCGGGTGTTAATATTGTAAAGTGAGAACGTCTCGAGGTCTTGCCCTGAGATTTTCTCCCATTGACATCACATTCATTTACATTTTTTTTATGGAAACCAACCATAAGAATGAAATTAACTGTCTTTCTTTCTCCAAAACAAAATAAATAAATTGTCAAAGTCTCTCATAATGGGATCATAACATGAATTCCATTAACAACAGAAATGTAAGTAAAACTAATTCCTATTCTCTACTTTATTCGTCGTGTTCTTCCTCGGGGCGGTGATCCTCTGGTTCTCCCATCTGTTCGTCACCTGCATCATCTATACGGTTGGGAGAGGGTCAATGCCCTACTCATAGTGAAGGTTATCCTTTAAGACTAACAATAATTCAAGAGATACATAACAGGTGAAGTAAGGGTCTGATACGTCCCGTGCTCCACTAACACGAGGGTATCAGCATGCGCAAACAACCTACATGATATGCATGCCTAACAAAGTATGTGGGGCTCATCATACGTAGTGATCGTCACAATGTGGAATACGATTTATAGATAATCGGCTCGACCCGCACTCTCACTATACGGATATTCGCCGGCATGGCCAACGCTACCGTGGATTTACGAGAACACCTCAGAGCGCACAACACATGGGCTGGGTGAATTACGTGACACGATTTGTTCATGGAGCGACTAGTTGCGAACATCTAATTCCGGGGTGATGTGACACTGCATTTGTGAATTACACACATCGATTTGTGCACCACTACTCGAAGGCTCAAGGACTTACGTGCTCCAAGAGGGTCTCTACCCAGAGCGCATTACGTCCATGATAGAATATTTGAATCACTAGTCGTGATACATCTTACACATCACTTGCACTTATAGAGAACACAACTGAATCATAACGAATATAACTGAATCTGAATCATAAAGAATATCAACTGAATTGTGGAGGTTCTGGAATATCAAGACACAAGCCCAAGTCGTAAAGATAGACGACACGAGGCCAACAAAATAAAGAGAAGAGTGACAATGGTCAACTCAACAAAAGTGGCAATGGCCAACGTAATAACAAGAAGAGTGGCAGGGGCCAACTCAAATAAATTTGATAAGGCAAGGCAAGGCTTGTATCCATGGCCTCACACAAATTCAGAGAAATCCCTTATATTTGACATCATGTCATAATCCCAAAAGGGCCGATAGTTGTAATAACTGAATCAATTGATAGGATGACTCCCAGAAAAATATAATATGAAAGGTGGAATAATTCATGCTATTAAAGATATAAAAGGGCAGGATAGTTCAATCACTAAGGCATAAAAGAGATTAGTATAAAGGCAAGATCAGATAAAGGCATGAAAGGCAAGATCATATACATGAAGGTATGAATAAACAGAATGCAAACATCAAATTGAATTTGTGTAAGCATAAACGATAAAATCCTCACCTTAGGCTGTTTGATTGTCCACTCCTAAGGTTAAATACTCTGAGTTGTTCTTTGAGACCAACGTTTATCCTGGTTTAATTGATCTGTATTTGGTTATAGTAGACGTTAAATTTAGTCTAAGCTTATTGAGTTTTATTTCAGTTGTGCTACCTATGTTGACAAATCCCAATTAGAGGATTAGGTGTATCTTTCCACCTCCAATGTTGAGAAGAACACAAATCTCGGCAAGAAAGGAAAAGAAATAAATGGGGACCTAGACCTGACCTGGGCTCGGTTTGTTGCACGTGACCGATCGTCGCCTTCCTCTTCTCCTTCTCTCTTCTTTCCTTCTCTTTTGACCCCTTTCTTTCTTTCCTTCTTCCAGCCGTGGGACAACACACCTATTTATAGGGTGCTGCGCCCTGTTCCGGAGCATTCTAGCGAACTCTTTCGCAGAATCGATTTGCGCAAGCTCTGTTCCTGCGCTGCGGAAACGCGGAAACGAGTTGCGGTTGATCTGGGTTTGGGGTGAAGGATCGTTTCATCCGAATAATTAGACCACGTGGATGTGGTCTAAATCCTTCTTCCCAGCGTTTGGTCGGACCAGATCGTCTTCTTGATCCCGGATTTGATCGTCGGATCGTCCTGATTTCTCGGACGCATGTTCCTGCGTAATGCAGGGTGCGGTAATCCTTTGTGGGGCCTACATCCTGGTCGGTTTCCAACTGATTTCAGTCGGGTCTTCATCGAAGGCCTGATCTGCTTCGAATGGACAGTCCAGATCTTCCCTCTGGGTCGATCTTGATGGCCCATCAAAGCTCTTGCAGCTTCCCTGTTTTCCATTGCAGCGGCGGGAATCTCGCTAGTTCGAAAATTTCTTTGAAGCTTCGGTGTTTGACCGGTCTTGCGGTCCGGTTCCACGTCGGTGCACTTGTTTTGGTGCACCAGTTTGCTACGAATGGGCCCCACAATGATGCTCGTGGAAATCTTCACCGTTCATCTATTTTTCCATCCAATTTAAGGAGTTGGGTCCAACTCTGACGCATATTCGAGGATCAGGTGACCCCAAATTAGTGGCTATTAGGTGATTCTTCACCATTGGGTTATTCCTCTGATGATCCAAGGGTTTTAATCCGTCGTGTACTGTTACTTTATGATACTTAGGCTTCTTACAAGGTTTCATGCCAAAAGGATCGTGGGAACCATGTGATCTTGATTAGAGGGGTTTGGTGTAATGGCATTTTCGTAATTATTGCGTATATACGAGTTTTGTGAAATCTATCGGCTCTACGTGGTTGCGGTCGCGTTTCTAGGTATTTCTTATGAAAGTACTTATGCCTAAACCACCAGGGATGAAGGGTTATTCATTGGTTTAGTTAACGGGACGAATAGGTGTTAAACTACGTGATCAAGGTCGGACGACTTGATCCATGGAATGGAGGTCATTCCCAATGGCTATGTTTGTCTCAGGGCGAGGATGCGAGGTTAGGATAGTTGAAGTGGTATTGTACACGTACATATAAGTAAATTTTCTAGGTAACGCTCGAGAACTTTCATTACTCGGGTATTGAAATGTTCGGGGCGTTACAATATACGCCCTTTAAACAAAATTTTGCCCCCGAAATTTAACAGTCCCTGTCCTTAAGAGGAGGCAAGGTGATCCGTTTTCTGTTGTTACTAATCATTCGTTAGTGTGTTCTCTATATATCAAAACGTGTTTAGTCATAGTAGCTCGGATTATTACTATCTATCCTACTTAAAGATGGTCCTTACATTTTCCTCTTATCCTGGTCCTTGTTGAAGAGATTGGGGTAACTTTCCTTCATTTCGTCCTCGCGCTCCCATGTTGCCTCTTCCTTGTCGTGGTGTGACCACAAAACCTTCACCAGTGGGATCACCTTTGTTCGAAGAATTTGTTCCTTTCGATCCAGGATCTGCACAGGTTCTTCTATATACGTGGTGTTATCCCTTAACTCGATTTGCTCCCAGTTGATAATATGAGATGGGTCTGGTTCGTACTTTTTTAGCATGGAGATATGGAAAACGTTGTGTACGTTGGCTAACTGAGGGGGTAGGGCGAGTCGATAGGCCACTTCTCCAACTCTTTCTAATATTTCGAATGTCCCAATGTACCGAGGTGCAAGCTTACCTTTCTTCCCAAAACGCATCAAGCCCTTCATAGGAGAGACCTTTAAGAACACATTATCCCCCTTGAAGAATTCGAGGTTTCGTCGTCGTATATCTGCGTAACTTTTCTGTCTGCTTTGAGCAGCTTGGAGGCGTTTCCTTATTAGATCCATTTATTCGGAGGTTACTTGAACTATTTCGGGCCCCAGGGTACTTTTCTCCCCTACTTTTGCCCAACAATGCGGTGTACGACAAGGGCGTCTATATAGGGTCTCGTATGGAGCCATGCCGATACTGGCCTGAAAGCTGTTGTTGTAAGCAAACTCGGCGAGGTGAAGGTAGTCTTCCCAGCTACCCTTGAAGTTTAGGATGCAGGTTCTTAACATGTCTTCGAGTACTTGATTCACCCTTTCCGTTTGTCCGTCCATCTGGGGGTGGAAGGCAGTGCTATGATTCAAGGATGTCCCTAATGCGGTTTGTAGCTTAGTCCAGAGATTGTAAAGTGCGAATCTCTATCTGATATAATCGTAGTCGGAATCCCGTGGAGTCGTACCACGCGCTTTATGTAGGTTTCGGCTAGCTCGTTCATCGAAGCGGTGATTCTCATGGGGATGAAATGGGCGGACTTACTTAGTCAGTCTACCACCACCCATATCGAATCATGATTTCTTCTTGTTTTAGGTAGTCCTACTATGAAATCCATGGATATAGAGTCCCATTTCCACGGGGGTATTTCAAGGGGTTGAAGTAACCCTGCCGGTCTCTGATGTTCTGCTTTCACTTGCTGGCAAGTGAGACACTTAGCCACATAGACGACTATTTCCCTTTTCATGTCATTCCACCAATAGTGGCGCTTTACATCTTGGTACATCTTAGTGCTCCCCGGGTGAATTGTAAGCTTGGAATGATGAGCTTCATCCATCATGGCTTGACTTAGCTTGGGTTTGTTTGGTACACAACCTATTGCAACACCTGATTCCATCATCCGAGCCCTTGTGCCATCGTGGGTCTTTGTTCTCTTGGGCCTTTGCGTAACGCTTCTGTAATTCTTCGTCTTACCCTTGTTCTTTGATGATTTGTCGTATTAGCGATGGTTCTATAGAAAGATTCCCAAGAAACACCTCTCCTTTTAGGCTTAATTGGATGTTAAAGTCCTTTATGAAGTCCAACATTTTCCATTCTTCAAGCGCGAGCATGGCTATTGTGGCGTGAGTTTTCTTACGACTAAGTGCATCGGCTACCACGTTTGCTTTTTCCGGGGTGATACTGTATTTCAAATTTGTAGTCCTTGAGGGTTTCCATCCATCGGCGCTGTCGCGTATTAAGGTCCTTTTGGTCAAACAAATATTTGAGGCTCTTGTGGTCCGTATTGAGTTTGAATTATTCGCTGTACAAGTAATGTCTCCACATTTTGAGGGCAAACACCACAGCTGCTAATTCCAGGTCATGAGTTGGATATTTCTGTTTATGCACTTCCAATTGTCTAGAGGCGTATGCTATCACTTTGTCGTTCTGCATAAGTACGCATCCTAATCCTTCGAGGGAGGCGTCTGTATAAACTGTAAATTCTACTCCCTCTTCGGGTAGGATGAGTACGGGAGAGGAAGTTAATCTTTTCTTGAGTTCCTGAAAGGCTTCTTCAACTTTTCCATCCCATCGAAATCGTGCATTTTTCTTCGTTAGGTTGGTTAGCGGCCAGGCTATTTTGGAAAACTCCTTGATGAACCGCCGATAGTACCCTGCTAGCCCTAGAAAACTTTTGATCTCGGTGACGGTATCAGGCCTGACCCATTGTAGTACGGCCTCAACCTTGGCTAGGTCTACTGCGATGCCTTGATGATTCACCACGTGTCCTAGGAATCTGACTTCTTCCTTCCATAATTCACATTTTGAGAGTTTAGCGTACAGTTGATTCTCCTTCAGCAAGTCCAGAACCTTTCGTAAGTGAACTCCGTGTTCTTCTTAACTCCGTGAGTAGATTAAGATGTCATCGATGAAGACTATGACGAATTGATCGAGATATGGTTTAAAAATGCGGTTCATAAGGTCCATAAAAACTGCTGGTGCATTCGTGAGACCAAAGGGCATTACCAGAAGTTTGTAGTGTCCATACCTTGTCCTGAATGCGGTCTTATGTATATCCTCGTCTTTGATTCTTAATTGGTGATACCCCGATCTCAGGTCAATCTTCGAAAAGAATTGAGCTCCCTTTAGTTGGTCAAATAGATCGTCGATGCGGGGGAGAGGGTATTTGTTCTTTACGGTTGCTTGGTTAAGACGACGATAGTCGATGCACAGTCTCAGGGATCCATCTTTCTTTTTAACGAACAGTACTGGTGCGCCCCACGGAGACACACTGGGTCGGATGAACCCCTAATTCAGGAGTTCTTCTATCTGCTTCTTAAGTTCCGCCAACTCGATTGGTGCCATACGGAAGGCACGTAGTGCAACCGGGGCGGTCCCAGGCATTAGGTCGATACTGAAGTCTACCTCCCTCCTGAGAGGTAGTCCAGGTATCTCCTGGAATACCATGGTGAATTCTTTGACCACCGGGATTTGTTCCACGAATATTTCCCCCAAGCTCACTATTCGTTTCAATGGCTCTTCCTTCTTTCTCCCCTGTATCGTGTTGGGGGATCGCCCTGTTGGGGTGAAGGTGATCCTTCTGGTCCTAATCTCTATGATTGCCCTAGCTTCATCCATCCAATCCATCCCAAGGATCACATCGAAACCTTTCATGTTCATTATCACTAGGTTTACAAATATTTCGATGCCTGCTAGTGTGATAGGGCAGTTTTTGCAATACTTGTTTAATTCCATTACCTTTCCCAAAGGCGAAGCCACAGTGATCGTCTCTTTTGTGTTTTTTAATTCCAAATTTAACCGTTCTACTATAAAACTGGAGATAAAAGATATAGTAGCTCCGCAATCAAACAAAAGAACAACTGGAATGTCTTTGATAGTAGCCGTACCTTCTATTAGTCCCAAGGCAGTGTCCGTGTCTTCCGGTGACTTCATGGCATACAGGCGATCTTGCACCTTCTGAGACATGTTCGGGATGAATTATTGTGCTTGGGGCGGGATTGGTCGGCCTTCGTCTCGCATCTTCTTGAAACAGTCCCTCACATCGTGGCCCGTCTTCTTGCAATAGTTGCAGTTTGAAAGGTTGCCCCCCTGTATCCTTCGCTCCGGGATGATATTCGGTGGAACGACGGTTTTGGGCCTCTTGTTGGGTACTGGTGGCGAGATAGCGCTTGTCCTGATCTCTATGATTGCCCTAGCTTCATCCATCCAATCCATCCCAAGGATCACATCGAAACCTTTCAAGTTCATTATCACTAGGTTTACAAATATTTCGATGCCTACTAGTGTGATAGGGCAGTTTTAGCAATACTTGTTTAATTCCATTACCTTTCCCAAAGGCGAAGCCACAGTGATCGTCTCTTTTGTGTTTTTTAATTCCAAATTTAACCGTTCTACTATAAAACTGGAGATAAAAGATATGGTAGCTCCGCAATCAAACAAAAGAACAACTAGAATGTCTTTGATAGTAGCCGTACCTTCTATTAGTCCCAAGGCAGTGTCCGTGTCTTTCGGTTACTTCATGGCATACAGGCGATCTTGTGCCTTCTGAGACATGTCTGGGATGAATTGTTGTGCTTGGGGCGGGATTGGTCGGCCTTCGTCTCGCATCTTCTTGAAACAGTCCCTCACATCGTGGCCTGTCTTCTTGCAATAGTTGCAGTTTGAAAGGTTGCCCCCCTGTATCCTTCGCTCCGGGATGATATTCGGTGGAACGGTGGTTCTGGGCCTCTTGTCGGGTACTGGTGGCGAGATAGCGCTTGTCCTGAACCTCTTCTCTGTCTTGAGGTGTTGCATCCGAGCTCGAGATCTCCGATCCTCGTCGTTCTTAGCCCGAGCGGCCTTATCTACCAAGACGGCATATGTTGGTAGGTCCAGACAACAAATCTTGGTGTGGATTGAAGGTCTTAGGCCATAAACCGTTTAATTTTGAAATCTTCGTCTTCGATTAATCTCGAGGCGTAGCGTGACAATTTCGTGAACCTGGCCTCGTACTGCGCGACGGTCATTTCACCGTGGGTGAGTTTCAGGAATTTGGACATTTTTTCCTCTCTATAAGATCTTGGAAAGTATTTCTCGAAGAACCTCTCCTGGAATGCTTCTCAAGTCCAGGTGAAATTTTCGGGTACCGTTCTCTCTGTTGCTTCCCACCAGATAACAGCCTCCCCTTCTAGTTTGAAGGTGGCCAAAGAAACCCTGAGATGTTCTGGGCATGCCATTGTCTTTAGTATTCTCTTGGTTTGCTTTATCTAATGCTCCGCCGTTACCGGGTCGGGCGCGCCTGAGAACTCGGGGGGTCGTAGCTTTAGAAAATTTTCTAGTGTGATAGATTCATCGTAGTGCTCTGTGCGATGTGGGGCGGGTAGCAAGGCGTGGGTAGGCGGTGTTATCTGTATTGGGTCTCCTGGCGGGTTACCGTGAACTTGTTGCTGTAGCTCATCTAATGTTTGTTGGGTCCTTTGCATGAATGCCTCCATCCGTCCCAGGATGGAATAGAGTGGTGCCCATGCTTGGGCGTCAGGGGGCGTCTGCCTTGGAATTGTGGCCTCTTGTTGGGTCGCTGGCAGGGATGGCATTGATTCTCCTATCATTGTTTCCCGCGGTGCGCCATTCCCGGCTGTAGGTTTCGGGGGTACGGAATTTGCTTGAGTGACTTCTTTTGCGGGGGTCATATTTCCTGTATGCAAAATCATCCAATCAGAGTGTGCTCGACATTCGGAAAAAAATTCCTAAGATGTCAGGTATGGGTATAGTAACGCACTCTCAGGATTTAATTCTTGACCCGCATGCCTAACTTACCTGAAGTTTAGCACTTAGGTGCCTAGGTTCATGGTTTCTAGACTTCACGTTTAGTTTAACAATCTTAATGGGAATCTTGAGTATGAGTTTCTAATTCTTCACTGCCTAGTTCCTTTGGGAATTCAATTGAGTGTATGTATCTAATTCGTCATATGTCCTAATCAGGTAAAGTTTATGGTGGTCCACTCCCCTCAGGCCCAGTTAATCTCATTCTCAGTATCTGATACCAACTGTAACATCCTGAATTTTCATGGCCAGAGTATGTACTCGTCAAGGTATCCCGTATCGGTATCGGTTGGCGTAACGGTGACCTCCAAAACCGATACGGATACGGGGGCGTAACGGTGATACGGGGGCGTAACGGCCCGTAACGGTGCAAAAATTTTTTTTTGTCAAAAAAATATGAAAAAATATGGATTAAATCCGGAATATTCTAAGCATTCCAAATATGCATTCATTTATAAATTGGAACATGTTTATGGTGGTGTAACGGTCCACTCTTTGGTGAGAAGTTGTATCGGACTATCTGATGAATTTATGAACCAGATAACCTGAATTTGACTACAAAATTCATATATTTAATTTTCTAACTATCTACTATCAATGATAGATATGTTAGAATGAATGTAATATGAAAATATCTTACATTTAGGTGTTTGCAATTATTTTTGAGGGCCAAAATTCATGCGTAAATAGAAAAAAATATAAAATGGCACCCCAAATATGTAAAATGCACATTAACATGTTCTACTATGATTAACACATCATATGACATCATTAAAACAGCAAAAGAATCATTAAAAATGATTTTTTGAATTTTCAAAAAACGGGCCAAATAAATGCGTAAATAGAAAAAAATATTAAAAAAATATAAAATGGCACCCCAAATATGTAAATTGCACATTAACATGTTCTACTATGATTAACACATCATATGACATCATTAAAACAGCAAAAGAATCATTAAAAAATGATTTTTCGAATTTTCAAAAAAAGGGCCGAAATAAATGCGTAAATAGAAAAAAATATAAAAAAATATAAAATGGCACCCCAAATCTGTAAAATGCACATTAACATGTTCTACTATGATTAACACATCATATGATGTCATTAAAACAGCAAAAGAATCATTAAAAAATGATTTTTCGAATTTTCAAAAAAAGGGCCAAAATAAATGCGTAAATAGAAAAAAATATAAAAAATATATAAAATGGCACCCCAAATCTGTAAAATGCACATTAACATGTTCTACTATGATTAACACATCATATGATGTCATTAAAACAGCAAAAGAATCATTAAAAAATGATTTTTCGAATTTTCAAAAAAAGGGCCAAAATAAATGCGTAAATAGAAAAAAATATTAAAAAAATATAAAATGGCACCCCAAATCTGTAAAATGCACATTAACATGTTCTACTATGATTAACACATCATATGATGTCATTAAAACAGCAAAAGAATCATTAAAAAATGATTTTTCGAATTTTCAGAAAAAGGGCCAAAATAAATGCGTAAATAGAAAAAAATATTAAAAAAATATAAAATGGCACCCCAAATCTGTAAAATGCACATTAACATGTTCTACTATGATTAACACATCAAATGGCATGATTAAAACAGCAAAACAACCATTAAAATTTGATTTTTCGAATTTTAAAAAAAGGGGCCAAAATTCATGCGTAAATAGAAAAAAATATTAAAAAATTATTAAATGGCACCCCAAATCTGTAAAATGTACATTAACATGTTCTACTATGATTAACACATCATATGACATGATTAAAACAGCAAAACATATTAAAAAAAGTATAAATACCTATTTTTGACGAATTTCTGAAAAATGGCCCACCGAGCTTTGATTCAAAAAAATTTGTGATATAATGTGTTTTTATCTCAAATACCTAGCCAAGGTTGGTCGAAATTAGTAGTAGAAGGAGTGAAAAACAGTTTGGAAACAAAAGGTTTCAAAAAAACAGAAAAAAACGAGCTAAAAATGAAAAAAAAAAAAGTTACCGTTTCGGGCCCGTTACGGGCCCGTAACGGCCCGTTACGGCCGTTACACCCCGTAACGGGCCCATATCGGCCGATACGGGTACAAAAAATCGTATCGGCCGATACGGCCCCGAAACGGGTAACGGTTCGCACCGTTACCGTGACGTATCGGCCGATACGGCCGATACGTAACCGATTCGGCACACCCTGGTACTCGTGCCTGAGGAAACCGGGTGTTAATATTGTAAAGTGAGAACGTCTCGAGGTCTTGCCCTGAGATTTTCTCCCATTGACATTACATTCATTTACATTTTTTTTAATGGAAACCAACCATAAGAATGAAATTAACTGTCTTTCTTACTCTAAAACAAAATAAATAAATTGTCAAAGTCTCTCACAATGGGAGCATAACATGAATTCCATTAACAGCAAAAACGTAAGTAAAACTAATTCCTATTCTCTACTTTATTCGTCGTGTTCTTCCTCGGGGCGGTGATCCTCTAGTTCTCTCATCTGTTCGTCACCTGCATCATCTATACGGTTGGGAAACAGTCAATGCCCTACTCATAGTGAAGGTTATCCTTTAAGATTAACAATAATTCAAGAGATACATAACAGGTGAAGTAAGGGTCTGACACGTCCCGTGCTCCACTAACACGAGGGTATCAGCATGCGCAAACAACCTACATGATATGCATGCCTAACAAAGTATGTGGGGCTCATCATATGTAGTGATCATCACAATGTGGAATACGATTTGTAGATAACCGGCTCGACCCGCACTCTCACTATACGGATATTCGCCGGCATGGCCAACGCTACCGTGGATTTACGAGAACACCTCAGAGCGCACAACACATGGGCTGGGTGAATTACGTGACACGATTTGTTCATGGAGCGACTAGTTGCGAACATCCAATCCGGGGGTGATGTGACACTGCATTTGCGAATTACACACATTGATTTGTGCACCACTACCCGAAGGCTCAAGGACTTAACGTGCCCCAAGAGGGTCTCTACCCAGAGCGCATTACGTCCATGATAGAATATTTGAATCACTAGTCGTGATACATCTTACACATCACTTGCACTTATAGAGAACATAACTGAATCATAACGAATATAACTGAATCTGAATCATAAAGAATATCAACTGAATTGTGGAGGTTCTGGAATATCAAGACACAAGTCTAAGTCGTAAAGATAGACGGTATGAGGCCAACAAAATAAAGAGGAGTGACAATGGTCAACTCAACAAAAGTAGCAATGGCCAACGTAATAACAAGAAGAGTGGCAGGGGCCAACTCAAATAAATTTGATAAGGCAAGGCAAGGCTTGTACCCATAGCCTCACACAAATTCAGAGAAATCCCTTATATTTGACATCATGCAATATACCAAAAGGGCCGATAGTTGTAATAACTGAATCAATTGATAGGATAACTCCCAGAAAAATATAATATGAAAGGCGGATTAATCCACGCTATTAAAGATATATAAGGGCAGGATAGTTCAATCACTAAGGCATAAAAGAGATTAGTATAAAGGTAAGATCAGATAGAGGCATGAAAGGCAAGATCATATACATGAAGGTATGAATAAATAGAATGTAAACATCAAATTGAATTTGTGTAAGCATAAAGGATAAAACCCTCACCTTAGGCTGTTTGATTGTCCACTCCTAAGGTTAAATACTCTGAGTCGTTCTTTGAGACCAACGTTTATCCTGGTTTAATTGATCTGTATTTGGTTATAGTAGACGTCAAATTTAGTCTAGGCTTATTGAGTTTTATTTCAGTTGTGCTACCTATGTTGAAATCCCAATTAGAGGATTAGGTGTCTTTCCACCTCCAATGTTGAGAAGAAAACAAATCTCGGCAAGAAAGGAAAAGAAATAAACGGGGACCTAGACCTGACCTGGGCTCGGTTTGTTGCACGTGACCGATCGTCGCCTTCCTCTTCTCCTTCTCTCTTCCTTCCTTCTCTTTTGATCCCTTTCTTTCTTTCCTTCTTCCAGCCGTGGGACAACACACCTATTTATAGGGTGCTGCCCCTTGTTCTGGAGCATTCCAGTGAACTCTTTCGCAGAGCCGATTTGCGCAAGCTCTGTTCCTGCGCTGCGAAAACGCGGAACGAGTTGCGGTTGATCTGGGTTTGGGGTGAAGGATCGTTTCATCCGAACAATTAGACCACGTGGATGTGGTCTAAATCCTTCTTCCCAGCGTTTGGTCGGACCAGATCGTCTTCTTGATCCCGGATTTGATCGTCGGATCGTCCGAATTTCTCGGATGCACGTTCTTGCGTAATGCAGGGTGCGGTAATCCTTTGTGGGGCCTACATCCTGGTCGGTTTCCAACTGATTTCAGTCGGGTCTTCGTCGAAGGCCTGATTTGCTTCAAATGGACGGTCCAGATCTTCTCACTGGGTCGATCTTGATGGCCCATCAAAGCTCTCGCAGCTTCCCTGTTTTCCATCGCAGTGGCGGGAATCTCGCTAGTTCGAAATTTTCTTTGAAGCTTCGGTGTTTGACCGGTCTTGCGGTCCGGTTCCATGTCGGTGCACTTGTTTTGGTGCACCAGTTTGCTACGAATGGGCCCCACGGTGATGCTCGTGGAAATCTTCACCGTTCATCTGTTTTTCCATCCAATTTGAGGAGTTGGGTCCAACTCTGATGCATATCCGAGGATCAGGTGACCCCAAATCAGTGGCTATTAGGTGATTCTTCACCATTGGGTTATTCCTCTGATGATCCAAGGGTTGTAATCCGTCGTGTATTGTTACTTTATGATACTTAGGCTTCTTACAAGGTTTCATGCCAAAAGGATCATGGGAACCCTGTGATCTTGAATACAGGGGTTTAGTGTAATGGCATTTTCGTAATTATTGCGTATATACGAGTTTTGTGAAATCTATCGGCTCTACGTGGTTGCGGTCGCATTTCTAGGTATTTCTTATGAAAGTACTTATGCCTAAACCACCAGGGATGAAGGGTTATTCATTGGTTTAGTTAACGGGACGAATAGGTGTTAAACTGCGTGATCCATGGTCGGACGACTTGATCTATGGAATGGAGGTCATTCCCAATGGCTATGTTTGTCTCAGGGCGAGGATGCGAGGTTAGGATAGTTGAAGTGGTATTGTACACATGTACATATAAGTAAATTTTCTAGGTAACGCTCGAGAACTTTCATTACTCGGATATTGAAATGTTCGGGGCGTTACATAGTGATATCTGGGAGGCCATACACATCGCACAAGACTCTCCTGTAGGGGCTGGAATGTTTAAGCAAGTCAAGCTCACCTCGGTGAGTGTCCGCGCATGAAGTTCCTTTCGGTCTTTAGCATGTCCAAGTGTTGAAGTCTTGAAGATCACTTTTTGAATGTCCCCTCAAAATGAGAGCTGAGGGGGTGTTAATAGGCCCGTGAGGCCTAGTTTTCTCGTTGAGCAGTGGATTCATTGGATTAGTGCTTCTACGGACTATCTGTGCATATTGCACAAAACCATTGTTGGCAGTGTGCTCATTAGTTGCAGAATTGTTGAAGTCATCTTTCGGTGCAGGCAAAATAATGATGACTTCAGATGCCGTAGTGGTTCCATTGGATGCATGGGGGCTCATTTTGCTTAGAGTGCAATTTATATGTCAACACTGGCATTTCTGTCTCATTCGAAGTTATAGAGGGGTTATGTTTTTCATGGGAATATAGCAAGTTCTTGGGTATATACTGAAATGTGCAGCACTTCCAATGGGATGATATCTATGCGAGGCTTGACACTAAACTTGGAGGGGCTAGAAGATCAATTGTGCTCTTTAGTCATGGATGATTGGGAGTTGGACTTTTTTAAAAAAAAAATTATATATATATATTTCATCGATAGGAAGGAAATTTATTTGGAAAGTGGAAGCCACTAGCGCAAGCACATACACCTCAAAGAGGAATTAAAACATTACAAAAGGATTCCCAACCAATCCTTGAAGAATTCTCACTCCCAAGTCCCAACATCTGAGAAATTCATCAAGATCAACCCAAGGAGCTAACATGATGTCTAACTCCTAGTGTAGTCAAAGGTGTTTTGGGCTCATGCCTAGGCATTTTGGGTCACTTGCGCCCAGTGTTCGAGTTGTCGGTATCGCTACAAGTTTCGCTGGCCAGAGATAAAGATATAATATCGTTATCGCCGATAATATCGCCGATAACTGGAAATGCAGGGAAAAAGGGGGAAACATGGAGGAAATGGTGGAATTTTTCAGTGAAACTTCATGACATGTCTAAATACACATATTTACATATTTAGAAATGAAAAAATTACAAAAAGAATGCATTAAATAAGAAGTTTCCATTTAATGGGGGCCAAAAGGCACGCGTTGTCGTAAGAAATCACTCAAATAATAACCAAAATGAGTTTATGTAATACAAATGTAAGCTTATAATAATTAAGACATGCAAAAGTAAATGCATTTAAAAAAATACACATTTATGGCCACATTTCATCCCTACATAGAATGACAAGGTGACTCGTAATCATTGTTCAGATCTTATGGCCGTTGAGAGTAGTACTGTGGCCCACTATGAATGTGCGCGGGTTATCCATGCTGGCCATCCATTTTTTCAGCTCATTTTAATAGTTGTTTCGAAATTTGAAGCATGTCCAAAGCTCAAGTGGACCACACCACATGAAACATTGGTAATAATGATTTTCAGAGTTGAAACCTTGGTAGGGCCTACAGTGATGTTTATTTGTCATCTAACTTGTCCATAAGGTCACAAAGACATGGATGAAGGAAAAACACAAATAATATATTGATCCAGATTTTCTTAGGCCTCATGGAATTTTAGATGTTATAATTTCAATTCACACTGTTTCCGTGGTGAGGTCCACTTGAGATTTGGATATAATTAGTTTTTGGGCTAAAGCCCTCAAATTATTTGTTAAAATGGATGGACAGAGTGGATAAAATATGTAAATCATGGTGGACCCCACATAATTTACTCAGTACGCAAACACATATGTACTCGAGTCAGTAGGGACGCGGCTCAGGTACGACAAGTTGAGCGGCAAGACTTGCCACCGTAGTGACGTGTAGCTGTTATCTGGCCCACCATGGTTTATGTTTCGTATCCACACCGTCCAACCATTGGAAGATATCATTTTAACGTAATAGATAAAGAATGAGTCAGATCCAAATCTCTAATGAACCATACCACATGAAAACAATAATGATTGGATATCCACCGTTAAAATCCTCCTATGGCCCACTGTACTATTTATTTGATATTCAATCTGTATGATTACGTCATATAGACCTAGATGAGGGCAAAAATCAAATATTAGCTTGATCCAATACTTTTATAGGTCTCAAAAGGTTTTTAATGGTCTACATTATTCCTGTAATGTGGTCCACTTGAGATTGGGATATACCTCATTTTTGATCTCATACTCTAAAATTGTCTCGAAAAATAGATGGACGGTAATGATACAATACATACATCATGGTGGGGCCTACAGAACGTTATGGTGGCCCAACGAATTGTTTAATGGTGAAAATCATTATCTCCGCTGCTATTTGTGGTGTGGTCCACATGATCTTTGGATATGATTCATTTTCTGGATAATGCCCTAAAATAATCTCTAAAAATAGATGAACGGTGTAGATATAATAAATACATCACTGTGGGGCCCACGTAACTTTAATCTCCTTTGAACCGTTCGTACAACTCGGAGCTCGAGGAGCGTTAGTGCTCGTCTGCGCACGCCACGTACCTACAGCAGCTATACAGCTACTGTGTGTACACCACCCATTCCACTTCCCTTTTTTTGATAAACCGACCCCCGACCATGGCGATTTTAAAGCTCCCAAAAATCTCTCCCCAAATTCCGATTTTTTTTTCAAATCCCAAATCAAATCCCCGTAAGCCTAGGTAGAATCCAGTTTCCTTTCAAAGCTATTCCATTCGAAGGAAAAAGGGGATTTTAGGTTTTTCGTTCTTCTGAAAGATCCGGCGCTGTTGACCACGTGAGTAAAAAGGTAAGAGAGCTTCTTCTTCTTCTTCTTCTTCTTCTTTTTCTATATTTTTTTCCGAATAAGAGGGTCGTCGCCTAATGTCGCCGAAAACACGGCATTTGTTTTGCCTATTTTATCGAAATCTATAGGGGAGTTGGCTGATTTGGCCAGTGATCCGAAAATATCGCCGATAATATCGAAAATATCGGCGACATCTAGAAGAGAAACGAAATATTGGGGTTTCGGTATCGCAGGTCTGGCGACACCGATAATATCGGCGATATTATCGATTTCTCGCCGATAACTCAAACACTGCTTGCGCCTCGCGTAACCCTTAGCAAGGTGCTATCACCATGCTTACGCATTTATAGCAACGTAACATGTGATGTTTAAGTGCGAGTGGGTGCCACTGCGTAATGTTGTGACATACCCTTTTCGGTACCATGAAGATTTTTTTTTTTGGTATGTCGACACCCATTAAGAGTGGAAAGACGTCTTAGATACCCCCTTTGAGCAAGTTTCCCCTATTTCTCTTAGATCAAAGCTTTGATTTATGAAAAATACATCTTCTCCCAAATTTCTTAGATTTTTAAGAAACTTTTGAGAAATTTGTCAGGATCAACCCAAGGGGGGGAAAGTATCCTGAGTTATGCATCTAGTAAGATTTGTCTATGTATGAAGTATGAGGACCAAACACAATCCTAAGATAAGTAAATGAAATTAGGACCTTGCATTATATATAAAGCGGTGAATTGATTCCATGAATATATACTAGAAATGGAGTGGAATTCAAGAAATGCACTCAATTCAAAATACGAAATGATTGTTGTTTCTCTAGAGATCATCAATATAGGTTTGGTTCAAGTTTGATCTTGACATGCTGTTGCATGAAGTATAAACTTAATTGATATATTTTTTTAAATTTTATTTTAATTTTGCTATATTTGGAGAGTATTCTCTGTCCTCTACATTTTTTTTTTTTTCGTTGAGAAGTCTCTGTTCTCTACATTCCACATATCTATCAAAAATTCAACTTTATGTGGTCATTGTTGACCAAGAACTAGGCTCGTTGGAGTTTAGTTGGTGCAAGTTGCAGGCTCTAAAAGGGATTGGGGAAGGCCTAGAAGGATGTGGGTGGAGATAGTAAGAAAAGACTTGATGACCTATGGTCTAACTGAAGTTAGGACCCTTAATAGAGTGGAATGGTGGAAGAGGATTCATGTAACTGATCCCCAGTTAGTTGGTATGAGGTTTAGATGATGATGATTGGTGTCACTTCTCAAGTTTGTTGTTGCCATTTACCTTTGCTAGCATAATATCAAAACAGGCGTAGATCTAGATTCATGTCTTGGATTATGTATTCGTGCCCATATTTTCTATTTTGTTATATTCACTACATTTTGTCTGGCCTTATTTCATGCCAATAATGATTGAATGCTTATAGCCAATTTCATGGATTTCAATTTTTTGTAGGATGGAATGCTTAAGCATAAAGGCACATATGAAATTATTTCTCCTGAAGATATTGGATTAACTCGTTCTAATGACTCTGGTATCGTGCTTGGAAAGTTGAGGTATGAAGTACTTGATGTAATTTCACTGAATTTATGTTTGTGTAAATTCCGTGACAATTACAAAATGTATTTAGATCTACTTATCCTGGCGATTTCAATGTCAGATTTTTGAAGTTCTTGTTTAAGAATTCATTTTTACCCCTAGGGATTGGTATTTTCCGTTTTGGTGAATTACTGTACATTTTCTTTGATAAATTTGGGGCTACCTACAAGAAGATTGTCAACATCATGATTAGTGGACTTTTTTTTTTTTTTTTTTGCTTTTTTCCTGTAAAATCTGTTTATGGGAAACCCCTAGTACCTTTCTTAATGCAGCTCATTTGTCAGTTTCATTTCCCCAAGGGAGATGGTGATTTACCAGCTCCAGCACACGTGCGGATCAGTCAATCTTGTGTTGGATTCAAACGATCCAGCTGAAGTGCTTCATATGTCCTTTCCTCTACTGAAATATTGGGCCCATTGGATGTTCAGGAGGGCACAGCGTTGTACTGTGAACCACCGGTTGAAATTCTGATGGGTGCACCTCCCTTTGTGCCTATTGGATGAAAATGAGCTGCAATGGTTTTTCTATGTCACCCAATAGGACCATATTGTTTCTGTGTAGGCCTTTACAGATAAATTCTCTAGCAGTATAGATGTATATTTACCTATTTGATAAGCAGGAACCCATGGTGAAAGAAAGGGATTTATAATCATGAATTCTGCTGTCAGAGTAAATTGGAGGATTCCAAGAATGAGGGGTCTGTTTGATCCTCAAGGGCCTGTTTGATAAGGGGAAAAAGAAAGGAAAAGAAACCAAAATGGTCATGATGATTCCTGCTGCCATGGTAAAAGAGTTGGATTCGAAAAGTGGGCTGTGTTTGATTTGCATGGGAAGCTCATGTGAAATCCCATTTCTATTAGACAATGGTCACTTCGTATCTTGTCCTAGAGAAAAGCAAATGTGGATAAGTCTTCTGATGATCTTTTGGTATCCATGATTTTCCATGCAAATGAAATAGGAGAAAAATGTCAAATCAAGAAAAAATGTTTTCTTTTCTCATGAAATCCTCATAATCAAACTAGTTCTTGTCCTCAGGGTAGTTTGGATAAGAGAATTCCATAGTAAAAGAAATTAATTCTACAATGATTATGATTTTATTTTCAACCATCTAGGAAATGTTTTGGATTCTCTTTTCCTAGAATCCAGTATATTGCTTGTAATCCAACAGAGGTAGTTTGGATAAGAGAATTCCATGGTAAAAGAAATTAATTCTACAATGATTGCGATTTTGTTTTCAAACATGTAGGAAATGTTCTAGATTCTCTTTTCTTAGAATCCAGTGTATCTCTTGTAATCCAACAGAGGAGAATTGCAATCATATCACTTGTTAATTGATTTACCACAAATCTTTTTATCCAAATTGGTTATCTGTTTGTATAAGAGAATTCCATGGTAAAAAAAAGAAAAAAATCAATTCTGCAATGATTACAATATCCTTTTCTACGATAGAGATATAATGCCCTAAATTCCCTTTTCCTAGAATCTAGCATGTTTTGTTGCAATCCAAATGGAAGAGAATTATAATTATATCACCTGGAAGTTTTACCATGGAAATCTCTTATCAAAACTAGCTTTAAGTGGATATCCTACTGTTGCAGGACAATTAACCACTTGCTCTAAAAGCTCGAACTATTAGAGTATGGCGAATTAATCCCTTTATCTCATAGCTCACGCCCTACATCTTATGTGTTAGGACCCCGGCTGAACCCCTCTCGTGGGCTCGTGGGCCCGAAATCACATGGGCCGCCCAACCCAAGTGTATCCTCGAATCCCACGGGCTACCCCACTTGAGCCCGGTGTGAAATGCCCCTGCATTAATCATCCCCGGTGAGGAGTCTCGAACACGAGACCTCCCCCGTGGGCCCTAAATCATATGGGTCACCCACCCCGAGTGTGTCCCCGCATCCCACGGGCTACCCCACTTGAGCCCAGTGTGAAAATGCCTCTGCATTAATCACTCCCGGTGAGGAGTCTCGAACACAAGATCTTCCTCTATGATACCAATTTGATGCAGGACAATTAACCACTTGCTCTAAAAGCTCGAACTGTTAGAGTATGACGAATTAATCCCTTTATCTCATAGCCTAGGCTCCACATCTCATGGGTTAGGACCTCGGCTGAACCCCCTTCGTGGGCTCGTGGGCCCCAAATCACTTGGGCCACCCACCCGAGTGTGTCCCCGCATCCCACGGGATACCCTACTCGAGCCCAGTGTGAAATGCCCTTGCATTAATCACCCTTGGTGAGGAGTCTCGAACATGAGACCTCCATAGTGGGCCTCAAATCACATGGGTCACCCACCCCGAGTGTGTCCTCGCATCCGACGGGCTCCCCCACTTGAGCCCGGTGTGGAAATGCCCCTGCATTACCTACATTCATTAGACAAATTTTACCTCGTATCTTGTGCTTGAGAATTTCCATGATGCTAATGCTAATAATTACAATGTAGAATCTGTGGTATTCCTTGAATATCAAACAACAGAAAAGGTCCCATCCAGAGGGAAACCATTTTCTTTTTCCGTGGATTCCTCCTAATCAAACAAGTCAAGTTGGACAAGGGACAATATATTAGATGTCTTGAAATTGGCTCTGACTACGGTAACTCAAAACATCGGAAATTCAAACCTTGAGTTTTGGTGTCTCATCCATAGTGTAATGGCATGCATGCATGTCAATCCAAACCATAGCATTTGTTGATAGCAGAGAGCATAAGGCCAAAAGTGAACCAGACATCGATGGAACCATTCGCTAGTGTTGGCGATCAAATGACAATCCAGCGAACCATTTCATAGGCAATTATTCTGTATTTCAGGAAACTATTAGTAAACAGAATTAATTAGCATTATGAAAAGTAATACAAATTTGATTAATAAATGATGGTTTTAGCCTAGTTCTTGTATGCGTAGGGTTTACTATTATGACCTACATACATGATTTTGAAAATTGGTTATGGTATCGCCCCTGTTACTTGATATGGGGTTGAACTGGTCCATTTCAAAACTATAAAAAAAAGAAAAGAAAAGGCCATATCAGCTCATATTGGCCAATATGACCATAAAGGGAAAAACAATTCCAACTTTTCTCTAATTTTTTCAATTGTTTCTTCATTTCAACTGTAGAGAAAGCTTTAAAACACATTTTATACTAGATCTAGGAGTATTTTGGGGATCAAAACACAATTTTTGAATGAGATTCAATTAGATTTGCCGATTTTAAAAAAAAAGGAAAAGAAGATTTGAATGAGACTTGATGAATCAAAGCGGAACGAATCATTTTAGGAGAAGTTAGCAGAGGGAAAAATATCATATTATTATTATTATTTTGGGTTTTATTTCAATATAATGGTCATGAATTATCAAACAATGCTTGATTTGTTTTTTTTATCAGGCCCTATTTGGTAGACTTTCATCAGATCAAGTAGACCCATAGCTAGGGCTGTCAACCTATACCTGGATCCGCTGGCACCTGAGGAACCTGATCCTGTTAAGATATGTCTGGATCTGAATTTGGGACCTGAGTTTGAAATTTGGTGAGTTAGGGTGCACTGCCTTGTTTGTACCTCTTTAGAAACCAGGACCAATTGAGTCGGGTATTGGGTACCTAATGTACCTGATTAATAATATATTATATATCTTTATACACTGACATTACGGTAGAATACCTATTACATTAGGGATAGGTTAAGATTACGGCATTTAATGCTAAAATTCATTGTCAGGAATGATCTACCGGTCCGTTTCATGCATGCTTACACCAACTAATCTATGTAGCGCCTACCGTGTTGTATATGTGAAATCCACTTCATCCATCAGGTGAGAACCCCTCTATTCACTGTACATAAAAGGGTCAGCCAATAAAAACTTTGTACGTGCCACACCAATGGAATCAATGTAAATTGTTTTTAAAACCTCTGAGTTTATGTGGGACATCTCACTTGAGTTTTGGATCAGGCTGATTTCTGCATCTTGTCTTCATCCTAGTGAGTTACATTCGATGAACAAGTCTTGATGAAAGATACACAACATGGTGGTCCCAGACACAAACCTATTGTTCACGTCATATCTCATTGTTTCCTGTGGTGTTGCCAATCTAATTTGTGTATGGCTCCAGGGCCTAGCATAACCTCAACTGATGGATGGAGTGGATGTCACACAGACTTGATGTTGGGCTCACATGGGTGTTTTACACATGTAAAACAGGTGGTGCAGAAGATTCCTCTACAAAATTCACTACAACTTAAGATCAAAAGCCAGCTGGATTTCCAAGAAATAATCCAATAAAAAATGACTTAATACATTCGTGGAGTAACACATGCACTTATCCATACTTCATGTTTGATCATTATGTCACTAATTGATACCGTTTGAATAGTTGGACCCACACTAGAAAAGGCATATCATTAGAATTATATTGATTATAAAATGTGTAATATGATTTATGGACATTTCTTCGTTCAAAAAAAAGAAAAAGAAAAAATAATAAAGTCATTTCTTTATTAAATTGTTAAGGTTGAACCTTTCATCAAATGTCCACCGATTATCAAGGTATTATCTGTCTTTGGTGTTACTTTGTCCCACAAACCATGTATAATGGTTGAAGTGTATAATTTTTGAATGCCTGTGTATTAAGCGTTATATTTTGACAGAGTAACAAATAACTCCAACAAAGTTTTTCACTCCTAAAAAGCAGCAGGTTGGAGAGCAATCTCCCACGATGACATTATCGGGACGGTTCAAGTGAATCATGGATGGTCCACGTTTCATGGATCACAACCCAGACCCAACAGGTACCCAACATTCTGACAGGATCCGGGTTTGCGATGTCAGATATAGTATCCGGACCCAATGGGACCTGACCTGGTAGGGACCCAGGGCTCGATCTGTCTGGGTATGGGTAAGCCTGGACCCGACCTGAACCCGACTTGTTGACAGCCCTACTTATAGCATTCTTACCAAATAATGGTCCAAGACACAATTGGATACATGCTGAAAAAAAAAATGATAGATACTGGTGTTTTATGTTTTTCTTACCTTTTTCTCCTGATACTTTTCAAATTCTTTTTGCCCCAAAAAAGTTGTGGCTGATACTGGTCCTTAATGTCCAATGCTGTCTGTACACCAGTTTTTGGTCCAGGCTACACTTCCTGATAATGTTATTGAAAACCTTACCTACATATGTTCATATACTCTTGTATTTATCAAAGGATCTGTATAAATCACCAAAAGCATGTTTGTTATCTTCTCATTGGTTAAGGTTCTTATCACATACGTCAGACAGCATGCACTTTCGTAATTGTTATCATCACAACTGCTACTGTTATAATGGTTTTCCCCCACCATTTACATTGCCATCATATTTGTTGTTGCTACCAGCAACCAACATCTGATTATCAATAGAATGCAATTGTTGCTGCTACTTCTGCTGCTACTTGTCTTGTGCCTCTAAGTGAATTTGAATGCAAATAATAATATGCATAAACAAGTAATAGGAAAGTTGCACTTGCACTTCATTACAACTGAAAAGAGAGGTGACAACACTTACCATATTGAAGTTGTGGTGGTTCTCAATAGTGGGCTCTCACCTATTTATACTGAAGTTTTAACATTTGAAAACTCATCTCAAGTCTTTGGAGTTAACTTCGATGAGTCTTTTTTTTTTTTTTTAAATTTTTAATTTTTTTTCTAAATTTAAATTTTTAATTTTTTAAAAAAGTTTTGAACACCACAATTCGTTAGTGTTTAATATTTATAATTTTTTAATATTGTAAAATCTTGGTGAGTCGGGTCGAGTTTTAAGTTTGATCAATTTTCTCTGAATTTTGTTGAGTTGAGGCAGGTAAAGTCAACCTAGTCTTGAGGGAGTCTTGACCGAGTTGTGACCAAATCGAGGTTTTTTTTTTTTTTAAATTTAATTTAATTTTATCCTGAATCTCATAAAGTATCATTTAGTAGGGTTGGCTTGGCATAGCTGATTCATGTTCTTACAAGTTACAACTCTCCAATCATAGAATTATTGTCTCAAGATTCTGACGTTACTGGTTTGGATTTATTATGTCTACTGTCTGAAAACATTCTCCACATATTTAGACATTTTTAGAAACTTCTGTGTGCTTCTTCCTACATCTAGTTACAAGATCATTCTAGAATCTACATGAGAACTCTTCGTTCTTGTAAAAGCTTTTGTGCTTAGCTACGCTCTTCTAGAATACTGTTTACGCTTTTTAGGCTCATCTAGATTTTTGTACATTCTGATTGAATCTTCCATACTTTTCAACATTTTGTGACATTTCTAATATGCTCTATTCTATGGGGATGGGAATTCCCCACCAAGGGTAGCCGTGGGTCAGGATAGGGCAGGACCGGGGTTCGCCCTAGCCTAGCTTTGGCCTTTTCCCTACAGCGCTGGGGATGTAAATGGATCAAAGAAAAGAAAACAAGGTTGTATAAAAGAACCCATGATCCTCTAGTCAAGAATTAGTGATCACAAAAAGTCATCTCTCAAATTATCTTCCAGAGCAAAGAAATACTAAAAACTTCAAGAACTTTTATTTCCAATCCATCATAATGCTTCACCCGTTCAATCATAGCCCTATATAGGATTTAAACAAAAGAAAGAAAGTGTTAACTTATGAAAAAGGCTAAAATGGCCTTGAAATTCATCACAACCCTTTGGAATGGATATTCTGTAAATTGGCCATGATTCACTCAAATGATGTCAAAATTGCATTATTTGGGATTCTTTCTTTGAAAGTTCACTCAATTGGCTATCAAATGGAACCAATTTCGTGTCGTTCTGACAATGTTTGGTGCCCTAAAAGTGGCCTACCAAAAGAGTGATGAAAATAGAAAAGGGAAAGTATTAAATACCCCATGGCTAAATCCAATCCTAAAACCTATATATACTAAGAGTTTGAGAGTCACCTGATTGATTCCCTTAGCCCCATGATCTAGTCTGAGTGTAGACGTCATTAAATTTATCATCAGACCATTGATCTGCTCCAGATCATCAATGGTCTGAAATCTGAACGGTTGGATTCTTAAGATATTTGATCAGCTGGCTTTTCTGGCCCCTTGGTTGCAACAGTTCCACTCGGCTTTGAAAAGAACTTGTCCTCGAGTTAATGTCGGTTGCATTAATCTATGGCAAAGATCACATTTGTATCAAATCTTTGACTTTGATGGCAATTGATGGTGAAGATCTACCTGTCTAACCGACAGCTTGTGCATAATTCGATGTTGAAATACACACAATCTCTTCACTTTCTGGCTGTCCTCCTTGTTCTGGGTTTCAACTTCCACCTCATTTGTAATAGCGGATTCTATTGTCTTGGATGTTGGAGTGCTGATCTTAGCATCGTCCCTTGCCTCTTATCGGTGTCATGTTGTCGTGAGGTCCCATTTTTCATCACTGGCATCTGATATGTTCCTGTGGATTGATATAAAGATGGGATCAACACATCCATCTTGATCATCAAGATGTTCATCTCATTCTTAACCATCTAACCTTTGGAGCCATCCAAATCTGTCGATCTATTCGTCTCTTTTACCAGGTTGTCCGTCAACTGATCTTTTGATTTGATTGGAACTTCCTCCGATCCGACCGTTGATCCATTAGCAAATCTATTCATGGATCCATTGAGCAATCCAATGATGGATTCCTCTCAGATTGCCACTCTTTTTGCAAACACGCCTTTCCTGAGAATTTCAGATATGACAGATTGAGATCCATTTCGCTTTTTCATGTTCAATCAGTGAGGATTGTGAGCAAGTTTTGATCTTCTCTGAGATTTCTTTGAAATCTTTCGCAATCTTTTCCTTGATCACTCTCATCTCCTTCTCGATTTCCCTCAACACTTCCTCCTGCATCCTTTAACATTCTTGGCTTTCGATGATATTTTTGTTTTTCTATAACCAACATATTTTTCCTGTCTCATAATAATGGGAGGGGGTAGTGATTGTCACAAGAAAAATAGGAAGATGGGTAAGAATTGGGCCATTATGAAGGACTTTCATGAAAGTCAAGATAACCTAGATAAGAATCTGGCAACCTGTTATCAAAATCCTAATATTTACAATTTGAGTTGAATCCCTTTTCATATTAATCCTACGATTTTATGATTTGAATCCTACGATTCACGATTCAAGTCCCTATTTACAATTCAAGTTATTCTTGTTTTCTTCTATTGTAAACTTCACCCAGCTTTCATTTTATGTTTTTAAATTGGTGAGGGCTTCAATAATCATTTAGGAAAAACCTTATAGAAAAAAAGAATTGTCTAGAAAAATGTAATTTTTTCTTTTAAAATTCTTTATAAGAGATTAAATGATATATACTCTCTTCAATGTTAAACCTAGAGTTTGTTTTAGTATCGGTATCACTAAAAGTTTCACTGGCCGGGTATACAAAAACAATATCGATATTGCTGATAACCAAAAACGTGGGAAAACATGGAGAAACGGTATAATTTTCCGTGAAAGTTCAGGAGATGCTAAAATACACATATTTGCATATTTAAGAATAAAAAATTTGCAAAAAGAATGAATATACAATAAGTTTCCATTTATTGTGGCTTAAAAGCGTGTGTTGTCGTAAGAGACAATCTAACCATCCCATCCATCCCATCTAACCATCCAATCGTCCACGCAACCTTCCATCCAAACATTCATCAATATTGCAGAATATCGATAACTTATGATATTTTGCCAAGAAATCATTGATAATTGGAAACGAAACGAAACGAAAGATTGTGGTCTTGATATCGCGCATGTTGCAGTCAATGTATTCAATAGTGTCTGTAGCGTGCCAAATAGCGTAAATCCCCTATAGCGTACGCTACAAGGGTCGTAGCGTACGCTACAGATGTGTAGCATGTAGCACAGGTAGAGTGTAGCACACTGCACTCTTTTGATTTATTTATTTATTTATTTTTTTATAACATTTCACTGTTAAAAATGGTGGTGAACTCACACCACAAGAAGTCCTAAACTAAACTTAAAAAAGAGAAAATCGAATAGGGATTTCGAAACCCCTTGGAAGGCCCTCGCTGAACGCAACTTCTTCTCCCTGTCTTCAATCTTGCGATCCAAAAGCCCATCGAAGGGGCTTCTTTGGCCGATTGTTGGAGCCTATAAGGAGGTCCATTTGGTGCGGTTTCACGATCATTGGAGAAGAAATGAAGGAGAAATCAGCTTTCCCTAATTCCGGTTCCGGACGGCCATGGAGCTTCAAATTTCAAAGTTTTCATTGATTGAATTTCCTCTTGAGACAACAATAGGTACGTTGTTCCCCTTAGTGAGTTTCTTTTCTTGTACAATGAAAAGAATTAGTTATTTTGAGTTTATTTATTTATTTATTTTTTAAATGTTGGTTACTGTGCATTTTTTGTTCTTTATCATTTTTTTTTCAATATCTCTGTAGCTATGCATTGTTTCCTATGGTATGGCCCACGTGGGGGCCACTGAGGTGTGTGCATGGGTGGATTTGCATTGTTTTCTATGGTGTGGCCCACATGGGGACCACTATGGTGTGCATATGTGTGGATGTGCATTGTTTCTAGGGTGTGGCCCACATGGGGACCACTGTGTTGCGTGTGTAAGTGTTTATGCATTGTTTTTTGTGGTGTGGTCCACATGCGAATGTGACATTTGTATTGTACTTGATGCTCTTACTTGTGGGATTTGTATTCTACTTAGATGTAGATGACCTTTAGACACTAGAGTGTAGAGACTATTAATTGAGAATTTGAGAATTTGATTTTTGAGGAATGTGACATTTGTATTATACTTGATGCTCTTACCTGTGGGATTTTTATTTTGAAGAATGTGACATATATATATATATTCTTACTATTTATCATATTTTTCTTATTTTTAAATTAAAAAATAGAAGTATCATGTAGCTTACGCTACACACTACTCTATTTCGCTACACGCTACGGAGGGTTGAACGCTACGCAACACGCTACCGCTATTTAAAACACTGGTTGCGATAGCGATAATATTGAGGTATTATCAATATTAACAATGACAAATTGAAAATTGCATACAACAATGTGCTCATAAAAATATCGAAATATAAATTTTTTTAATAAACAAACTTTTTGTGATATCTTTACATTGGCGATATTCTTGAAATATCACCGATATACTTGTGATACAAGCGTCACCTAGAATTTACACAGTAAAAAATATTGGCGATATCAATAAATTGGCAATACAAGTGACGCTTGGAATTTACATTATTGAAAATATTGGTGATATCGATACATAGCGATATATTGCTGATGCCTGGAATTTTTAATACTACCGGTGCTATCGATATCGCCAATCTGGAGATAATGATAATATCAGAGATATTTCGATAATATTAGAGATAATTCAAACAATGACAATGTTCGAAATATCGATATCGTGTTACGTATGGCATCCTTAGGATACAAATACATATCGGTTATTGCAAGGGATATATCGTTTGTATCGGGTAATTTATCGCACTTTTTGGGAAACATGTGGAAACATTGGGAAAATGGTTGAATTTTTCAATGAAACTTCAGAGATTGTTAAAAAAGACCTTAATACATTCTTTTAAATCATAACATCTCAAAAATGAAATGCGCATAATAGGTTTCCTTTGTATAGGGTCCTAAGCTATGTGCTGTCTGACTGAACTAATGCAATTATATTCAAATTGAATGCATAACGTTTAGAGTGTATGTGATGATCATTTCATCAAACACTCCTAAATACTTTTAAATTAGTCTCAATTGACAGCTGGTTGAAAGGAAATTTCAAAAAAAATAAAAATAAAAATAAATTTTTTTAATTAAAAAATGATATTTATTTTTTAAAAATTGGCAAGGACTTAACAAATCAGTAGTTCAACCCTCATAATGCTTGATTTCATGTTTGGAGTGCAACATTGCAAGCAATTTGGGAGAAATCTGTGAAAATTTGTAATTTCCCCAAATTTCCCCAAATCAGATCACCTATAGTTAAAATTTGAAATTAGAGTGTATGTGATGATCATTTCATCAAATACTCCTAAATACTTCAAAATTAGTCTTAATTGATAGCTGGTTGAAGAAAAATTTTGAAATAAAACATAGGGAACATGAAAAACCAATGGATATCGAAATCAACGCTCCAACTCCATGATTTTTCATGAAAAACATGAATAACCAATGGATTTGTAACCATTTGACACTGATTTAACATAATTTCAACAAAAAACCGATCGGAAATTGAAAATGCTCACCAGATCAAACAAGTGGGCACTACACGTGCGTTTTGTATCGCATAGGTGGGATACAAGATCTGTCGTGGGATATATCGACCATTATTGTCAATATTTAAACCACTGGTCATGAAGAGTATGAATACCTTCCTCTTGATATGTCTATAAGATAAAACATGGGTGAAATTGAGGTATGGGTTCTAGATCCATGGTTTTGGGAACATGAGAACGATCATAGTTGACCAAGCCTCAAGATCTTATTGATGATGCTTTCTCTAGCAATTCTTCAGTGAATTTGGAATCAAAGAGATCGACAAATTTCTTTTCGATATTGTTAGGCTAGAGTCGTGGGGGAAGGAAAAGCATCAAGTGTACGCTTGTTAGTTGGGCTCATCTGAAAATAATTCAAAGGCATGCCTTCTTTGGAATTTCATTATTGTTGTGGGGATTTAATCCAGGATAGTAATATTGGCACGTAGGTTATGGAGAGGTAGCATCCATCTCTGATCAAATGGTAGAAATTATATCTTGATGGTTCCTCTTTGGGGTATTCAGGTCCTGGTTTGGCATTAAGTGTTTTCTAATAGATGAGAATGACACCATTCATCATGTCTTTTCAGGACGGCTTGGATGGGTGAGTCTAGCAATTTAGAATTTTCAGTGTCTAAATGGGGGATCTTGACATATAAATTAAATGAATCTCGAGAATTGTGTTTATGAAACGTGTATACATTGTGATTTATTGTAAGAATCTTCCACCTAGGTACAACTCCTGCTTTGAATTGTGCGAATCAACCCCCTGCTCCAGCTCCCACTCCCGCTCTCTAGTCATTTGTACTTGCTAACATTTTGAAACAGGCGCTTCCCGCTCCTGCAACCATATTTGTTGTGCTTCTCTTCATTCTTTGTGCAACTATAGATCAAGGTCAAGAATCTTTCAGTAGGACTTCAAGACTATTTTTTGACATGCATTGAGACAACAACTGTGTTGTTGATGAACTTACTAAAGGAAGACATTTCTAGATTCTCTCTTTTTAGTGGAAGCATTTATCCATCATTCTCCTACCCCCTTTCAATAAAATTGATTTCTTTACCGATAAAAATCCATGAAAGATCACATGTTCTTAGGCATAAGACATGCCATGGAACAAACCATTCTTTCCTGGTAACAACCATCTAAATGACTATGGGGAGAAGATAAAAATGCTTGATATTAGTTTTTGTGGTAACTATAGACAGTTGGGAAAATTTAATGGGGAGAAGGCAGTGGCAATGTAGTTCTGCCATAACTTCCAATTCAATAGAACTTTTAATTTAATTTGCTATATAATAAATTTTGTTTTGGATTCATGATGAAAGTTATGGCATAAGTTCGGTTTGGATTCATGATGAAAGTCATGGAATCAATTTGAGTGGCAAGATGAGGGGTAGAATTAGAATGAATGCATTTGAGGGAACTTAGGAATAACCCCAATATGTAATAAGATGAGGGGACGTAGATTTGGATGGTTTGGTCATGGGCAATGGGGACCAGGAACCGTGAAAGTTAGGAGCGACTTGGTACAAGTTGAAGGCTCTAAATGGGCAATGTAGAGGCCCAAAAGGATGTGAATGGGGGTAGTAAGAAAAGACCCGATGGCCTAACCGAAGGTATTATAGGAAAGCTCAGTATTTAGAGTGGGTAATTTTATATGTATTGGGTGTGTAGGGTGTTGGGTGCTCCCTTAGAGCATGTATTCTATGTTTTGGGTGCACTGTGTTGTGTGCTCCCTTGGAGCATGTTCTCCTTTATTTTCTAAGTGAATAATATCCGTGTTAGGGTTTTTTTGTCCGAACACAACAATGAACTTCTGCCACTTCCTTTCTCTCTCTCTCTCATACTTATTCTTCCTTCTTTATCTTCTTATACCCTTCTACACCTCAACTCTCTCAAATCCAACTTGGCATCATAGCATAGTTTCTCGCGTTGATTGGTGACATTGGAATTTGCTGACGTCAGCAATCGTGTGGCTGACGTCAACAAAGGTACGAATCGTACAACTTGTTTTTTGATTGGGAAGAATGTAGTTTGATAGATCTCGGTTTTAGAAGATTTGTGGTGATTTTTACAAGATTTATAGAGCTCATTTGAGGTATGTTTGAGTCACTTCTTCCTTCCGGCTGAAAAATCCCAATTCTCAGGGTTTCGTCAAAATTTCTCAAATCAGCAGTTTGTTCCTCAGATTTATCACATATGTTGGGTCGTTTTTGCTCTATCCATCTTCTCATGGAGTTATTTTTGGAAGAAATGGAGAGTTGGAGGTGTTATTGAGCCATATCAGGGTACTTCGGTACTGGTTTTTGTGTTTTTGGAGGTTTGGCAGTGCACCGCAATCCTTGGTAGATATCTTGGGGGGTTATCTTTTCATGTAAGGCATCGTTTATGCCTGTGTCAAGTCTGTGGTGATCCTTGTTGTGTGTTTTCTTTCCTTTCATCTGTCTCTGGACCTCCCTAGCCCACCCTGAGTTGTTGCTCCTTGGGTTTCGTGTGTGTGGACCCCTTGGAAGACAAGATACTTTCCGGATCTAGTATGGGTCATCGGATGCTCATCCCTTGTTAATCACTATTGTAAAGCTGAATGGCGATAACTATTTGTAGTGGGCTCAATCAATTAAATTGTTTATGGGGGAAGAGATAGACTCTCATATATAATGGATGAAGCTCCAAACTCAACAAATGATAACTTCAAGACTTGGACTAAGGAAAACTACCAAGTCATGGCTTGGCTCCTTAATAACATGGAACCATCTGTGAGCAATTCTGTCATGTTCTTAACTTCCGCAAAACAGATTTGGGATACTCTTTATGACATGTACTCGGAAGCTCAAAATATATCCAGAATATTCACGTTGATTTCAGACATTGGAAGATTTCAACAAGATTCAAAGTCTTTGAAGGAATACTCTTTAGGTCTCTGAGGAATGTGGGATGAGTTGGACCTCTATCATCCTCTCCCTTCCAATTGTACCGTAGACTATGAGCTTATCTGGAAGCAGCGTGAAGAGACTAGAAGTATGCAATTTCATTCAAGCCTCAATCTTGAGTATCATGGTGTTCGGAGACATCATTGTCACGAACCCTCTCCCTCTTACAGCTATTTATGCCATATGCCAAAGGGTCACAACATCGTTCGTTTCTCCCTATGTTTCGTCCGATCAATCTGCCTATAGTGCTCATGTTGGAGATCGGCCCTCATTTATGCATGAATCTAGAGACCCTGGATGGGGTGCTTGAGGACGTGGGCGAGATTCTAAGTCAAGTATCTGAGGTAGAGGCCGTGATATTGATAGGGAACGTGGGAGTCGTGGCCATGGCCGAGGACGTGGACGTGATGGATCTCGCATCTGCACTCATTGTGGGGGCTCAAATCATACTATTGATCGCTGCTGGAAACTCGCGGGCCACCCATCCTAGGTGGGTGTATTGGTAGCTGGAATGTTACCTCTGATTCTGAGAAAACTCAAGAGCCATCTGCCGAGAGGTCCATTGCATGTGATTTTGTTCTCTTGTCATGTGAGGCCTACGAGGCCTTGATGCGTCTGCATGTACATGAGGTCCCTGATACTTCTAGAGCCCCTATAGCTCATTTAGGTACTGCTCTTCTTGCCTCTTCTACATCTTGGGTAATTGATTCTGGAGCTAACTCTTATATGATGGGTACGCCTAACTATTTAGCTCCTATTCTCCTTTTACTCGGTCTCACTTTGTCACCGTCGCTGATGGAAATCAAACTCCATTATCTAGAGTTGGTTCCATGAAGCTCTCTCCTACCATGCACTTGCCCTCAGTTCTTCATGTATCCAACTTCCCTCTCAATTTATTATCTATTTGCTCACTCAAAAAATCCATGAATTATTTAGTACCCTCAACACCCCCCCCCCCCCTTCTTATTGTGTTTTTCAGGACCTTTAGACGAAGCAGATGATTGGTGGGGGTCATTAGTGTGGAGTGTCAGATTTGTTCCCTGACCCTCAATCGAGTGGTCCTTTTCTTATATAGAAATCATTTTCCCTAATTACAATATATCCCTTAATTATAGTATCCCCTAATTACAGCATAATATCTCCTAATTACAGCAGCATCTATATCCCTTAATTACAGCATAATATCTCCTAATTACAACATCTATATCCCCTAATTACAGCAGCATCTATATCCCCTAATTACAACATAATATCACCTAATTACAACATCTATATCCCTTAATTACAGCATAATATCACCTAATTACAACATCTATATCCCCTAATTACAGCATAATATCACCTAATTACAGCATCTATATCGCCTAATTCAGGAAAGATATTTACAGATCTGTTTCCTAAATAACTGTACAATTTATTTATTGTAAGTATGTTTTCAATCCTACTAACATCCCCCCTCAAATTGATGCTGGTCGATCAAGAAGCATCAATTTGCCAACAAGAAACTGATGACGTAGTCGTGTCATAGTTTTGGTGAAGACGTCCACTATCTAAAGGTCGCTTGAGACATGTGGAAGAGAGATAACCCGAGTATCAATAGCTTCCCGAATAGAATGGCAGTCCACCTCGATATGTTTGGTACGCTCATGATAGACGGGATTGGTAGCGATTTGAATAACACTCGTATTATCAGCATGAAGAGGAGTGGGAGTAGACTGAGGAAAACTTAGTTCAGCAAGTAAGACACGGAGCCACATAATCTCCGAGCAGGCTGCCGACATGGTACGGTACTCGGACTCGGTCGAAGATTTGGAATCACGATCCCGTTTCTTACTCTTCCAAGAGATAAGTGAATCACCAAGAAACATACACCACCCGATGACAGATCGACGAGTATCAGGACATCCTGCCTAGTCAGCATCACCAAAAGCCACAAGGCGAAGAGGAGTACCAGTAGAGAAGAATAAGCCACGGTGAGAGGAACCCTAGAGATATCGAATAATTTGGCGGATCGCGGCAAGATGAAGGTGGCGAGGAGACTGCATACATTGACTGACTTGCTGGACAACAAAGGAGATGTAAGGCCGTGTAATAGTGAGATAATTGATACTACCAACTAACTAACAAAACACCCTCCTCACACCGATACTTGACATTCACTTCCAAAGGGGTATCCATGGGAGAGGAGTTCTGCAAATCAGATAAGGAAATCGAGTCCTCCGTGGATTTATGCTGATGCAGGAAAACCCCAGAGGAATCGGACTGAACTTCCAAACCGAGGAAATACCGGAGAGGACCAAGATCCTTCATATGGAATGAATCATGAAGATGCTGCTTGAGTTGATCAATGAGGGCAGAATCAGTCCCAGTGATGACAACGTCGTCGACATAAACCAGAAGAAGAACGATACCAACAGAAGTCGTACGAAGAAACAACGAAGAATCATATTGGCTTTGGATGAAAGAAAATAGAAGTAAGGTAGCCCGGAACTTATCAAACTAGGCCCGGGGAGCCTGTTTCAAACCATATAGAGAGCGCTTCAGCTTACACACATTCGATGTTTACGACGAGCAGAGGCTAGGAGGAGGTGTCATGTAAACATCTTCCTGTAAATCACCGTGAAGAAATGTGTTCTTCACATCCATCTGGCAAAGGGACCATCCCTGAGAGGCTGCAATGACAATAATAGTACGCACAGTTGTCATTTTAGCGACAGGAGCAAAGGTCTCCTCATAGTCAACCCCATACTCCTGGCGGTTACCAAGGGCAACCAAACGAGCCTTATAACGGTCCACAGACTCATCGAGCTGAAGTTTCACAGAAAAAACCCACTTACACCCAATTAGCTTGACATGAGAAGGACAAGGGACCATGTCCCAAGTCTGATTTTCTTGAAGAGCTTAAAGTTCTTCCTGCATAGCCTTTCCCAACACTCATGTTTATCAGCTTGTGAGTAGGAATTAGGAATCGACACAGTTGATAAAGTAGCCGTGAAGGAGGTATGAGGGAAACCATACCTATCCGGTTGATGAGAAGTACGGCCAGATCGAGGAGGGTGCAAAACGGGATCAGGCGGCAGATCAGACACAGGAAGGGGTAGAGTTGGTTGATGGCGTTTATACACAAAACCAGGCTTGAAACGTTCAGGAGAGCATATGAAATCATCAAAGTGAGGAAGAACAGAAACTGCAGGAGATGATGTAATAGAACTAAGAAAGAAATATTGATGCTTAAAGAAAATGACATTACGAGATATATGAAATTTATTGGAAGAAGCATCATAGCACGCAAATCCTTTTTGAGATAAGTTATATCCCATAAAGACACATTTCACAGATTGCGCAGAGAGTTTGTGACGTTGATGCGGAGGTAGATGCACAAAACAGACACAGCCAAAAGTGTGTAAGTCAAGAAAGCTAGGGTGCTGTTTAGGCAGACGATAGAATGCAGAGTCGAAATTTAGCACTTTAGAAGGCAACCTATTAATCAAGTATACTGCTGTAGCTAAAGCTTCAACCCAAAATTTAGGAGGAACAGAAGATACAAGTAACAAGGTCCTAGCAACATCTAACAAATGTCGATTTTTGCGCTCAGCCACGCCATTCTGTTGAGGCGTATAAGGACACGAGCGGTGAGAACCAATTCCTTTGTGACGAAGAAACTCAAGAAATTCATAAGACATATATTCTCCACTAGAATCAGATCGTAAAGTCTCAATGCTAGTGGTAAATTGATTCTCAACATATGCTAGAAACGATTTGAAAACAGCAAAGACTTCAGACTTATAGCGCAGAAAATATACCCAAGTATGCCGACTATGGTCATCTATGAATGTCACAAAATATTTATAATGAGCATGAGAAATGACTGGAGTAATGCCCCATACATCATTATGAACAAGGTCAAAGCAATTCTTTGCCCTACTTCCGGAAGAAGGGAAGGGAAGAATCTTACTTTTTTTGATTTTACATGTAGAACAATCAAAAGACAAAGCATGAGGCAAAGAATAATCTTTTTTCCCAACGAACCAAAATTTAGCAAATGAGATAAAACAACATTGTTTGGATGGCCTAAACGTTTGTGCCATACTTCATAATTATTGGAGACTGTAGTACAAGCCAAAGAAATGATACTAGGAATGGAAAAGTATAATGGAAACAGTCTCCCAACTTTAGGCCCCTTCGCTATTGTCCTCCCCGACACCGGATCCTGCACATGACAACCATTACGAGAAAACCGAACATTGTAATTATCATCCACTAATTGTCCAACCGAGATAAGACTCGTAGAAAGTCCAGGTGATATAAAAATATTAGTAGGTGATGGTGCGATATCATCAACCCCAGTAATCGGTAAACGATGGCCATTAACAACTTGAATATTAGAAGAACCAGTGTACTTACGAACATTGCTAAGCATATCAGGAGAACTGGTCTTGTGATTAGATGCAACGGAGTCAACAAGCGAGGATTGAGAGGGTATAGTATGTATAGTACCCTTACCTTGCAGCCCTAAAGCGGAAAATGCCGATACAATAATTTGCTGCACCATTTCTGGTGTAAGGGCAGGTGTAACAACAGTGGAAGATGACACTGGAGAGATTTTGAGTGTTGGTTACCCCATCCGAAGTGTGGCTAGTAGCAGTAGCATGACAAGCATTCACGGGTCGGTTTTGAGGACATGTTGGGCATTCTTTGATGATGTGCCCCTTCTGTTTACAGTAGTTGCGGAACTTTTTAGCACAATGGCAGCAATATGCCCATAATCTTTGCAACTGTAGCACTGAACTGTACGCATGTCTCGAACCCTCCCTTTGCCTTGAGCAGCGTATGTGACAGCATTCTCTTGCGGAAGCGAACATTAAGTAAGAAGACGTTGTTCCTCTCGAAGAAGTGCTCCAAACACACGTCAAGAGATGGTGAAGGATCCCTGTGCATCGGGTTGGAGCGAATAGACTCGAATTTTGGCCTTAGTTTCATTAAAAACTGGTCTCTTTTGCTAACTTCATGAACTGCTTGAATAACAGAGAGGGACTCGGCTGACACATCGGCATACACAATGTCGGAAAACTCAGCCCAAAGATTCTGAAAACTATAGAAATATTCCTAAACAGAGAGTGTACCTTGGGAATAGGCAGTTAGATCAGTTTCCACTGAAATCGCCGGGCGGAATGATCGTGATGATAGACCTTTTTCAAGTACTCCCACATCGATTTAGCCGTCTTGTGCGGCCTTAAATTGAGTATAAGCAGTGGATCAATAGATCCAAGAATCCAAGTCATCACGCGAGCATCTTTCACCTTCCATTGAACCAACGTCGTAGGATCTGTAGGTGCTGGATCACTCCCATCAACATGACCCTACAACTCTTTTCCCATGACAAAAAGTTGAAACTGAAACTCCTAGGCAGGATAATTCTTCCCTGTAAACCGAGTTTGAAAGACTTCTGAGTTGGAGTTGTTAGCTGCAGCTAGAATCTCTCGAAATGCACCAAAAAAACTGCAAACCAAAACCCGCACCCAAGAAACCAGAAAACCAGAGCCTAGAACTACGAAAATTGGACCAAAGACAAGGTTGCAGAGAGTGGCTTTGATACCATGTCAGATTTGCTCCCTGACCCTCAATTGAGAGGTCCTTTTCTTATATAGAAATCATTTTCCGTAATTACAATATATCCCTTAATTACAGTATCCCTTAATTATAACATAATATCTCCTAATTACAGCAGCATCTATATCCCCTAATTACAGCGTAACATCCCCTAATTACAGCAACATCTATATCCCCTAATTACAGCAGCATCTATATCCCCTAATTACAGCATAATATCACCTAATTACAGCATCTATATCCCCTAATTACAGCATAATATCACCTAATTACAGCATTTATATCGCCTAATTCAGGAAAGATATTTACAGATCTGTTTTCTAAATAACTGTACAATTTATTTATAGTAAGTATGTTATTAATCCTACTAACATGGAGGAATATATTTTTTTGATGATACTCTTGCGATGCCATTGAGTGCCATGTCCTTAAAGGAGAAGTCGGTGTTCCGATTGCATTACCGCTTAGGGCATCCATCTGTGTCTAGATTGAAACTTTTATTTCCTTCCATATCTATATTCGAATATTTGAATTGTGAAAAAAAAAAGAACTAAGAAAGCAACCTAGTTTCTAAAAAAAGAAAAAGGAAAGTTTCTAATAGTTTCTAAAAAAGAAAAAGGAAAGTAAACTAGTTTCTAAAAAAGAAAAAGGAAAGGAAATTAGTTTCTAAAAATAGATGAAGAAAGTTTCTAAAAACAAATTAAGAAAGTTTCTATCCTATAATTAGAAAGTAAATTAGTTTCTAAAACCAGAAAAGGAAAGTTTCTAAACCTAGAAATAGAAAGCTAAGTTAATTTCTAAAATAATTCAGAAAAAACCCTAACCTAAAAATAGAAAGTAGAAAAACCCTAATCTTAAACTAATTCCAAAACTAGTTAATCTCAGAAAAGACGCAACCGTTAGTCCCTGGCAACGGCACCAAAAACTTGTTAACAACCCCAAGTGTAGGGTCGCGATGCAGTAATAATCTCGGTGAGACTGAGGTTGAATCCACAGGGACTAATCTCGTGTATATTCTGAAAGTAACTAGAAGTAGAACTAGAAAAAGATATGAATCTAAATCTAGAATTAAAGGGAGTAATTGTGAAGTGTGTATTTAGAAACTTAAGAATTCAAAGTTGGGAACTAGGGTGCCAAGGATCCACTTGTGGTGATCAAGGAGTCCTCTTGCTTGCTTCAAGTAACACAATTAGAATTGGAGTCCTATCTTATCCAATTGGAAAATATATCAATAAAACCAAATCTGAACTTCCATTGACCTAATTCTCAATGAAGTAGAACTATGATAGTTGGCAGGGATTCCATCACCAAACCATGCCCAAGTGATAATGGAAAACAATAGGATTTACCCATCCTATAATCTCAAAGCAGGAGAATTGTGAACATTAGGAAAGATTCCATCACCCTACCATGCCTAAGGGACGATGGTGAACAACAGGACTTGCTAATTTCACAATCTCAAATTAGGAAAAGAAGGTACTCAAAGCTATTGCAGATCTACTGTAATTTGAGTCACAACAAACCATTAAAAACTGAAAGTATTCCTTAAATATCAAATTAGAATCCATGAAGTTCAACATAAATATGAATCAAAGCAATAAAAATATCCCATCATGCTACAAGCTTCACCTCTTAGACCTAGCTAAGAGGTTTAGCTAACCATAGACATGATTGGATCTAAAACCCTAGAAGAAAGCATGAAAACAACCAAGGAAAAAGAAGAAAAACTCTTGACGACGACTTCTCTACCCTTTTGCTACACTCCTTAAACCATAGAACATGCTTTGGAGCATCCTAGGGAGTCCTGTTTATATTTGTGGAACTCCAACTTTCACACCTAGTTGGAAAACTCTAGAAACCGCCTCAAATTTACGCAGTTTGCTAAAATAGACTTCACTCTGCGCAGTTTTCCAAAATAAACTTCATTCTGCGCAATTACACAGAATGACTCAGAGTTTCAGAATATGCTTTTTCAGGACGATTTCAGGACTCATTTTCTTCACTTCAAATCTTTGATTCTCTTCATTCCTCACTTGGTTTTCTTAGATCTTTGGCATGTAAATTCTTCAATATTGGTCTCATAAGATTCATCCTTTGCCTTGGTGATTCTTGAGCATCAAATCCATGCTTTTAGCACCCTTTTCAATCCAAGCTCTTAAATTCACCTTGCAACACAAATATGAGTAAAATAGAACATTAAGCATTATCATGTTTATAAAACCAAAATATAACTGGGGGATAATATGCAATATTTGACCCTCAACAAGGGCCATGTTTCTTCCTAGTTCATTTGGGAGGAAACCCACACCTTTTGAGTTAGTTCACTCTAATGTCTGGGGGCCTGCCTCTGTTACATCCTCTTTTGGATATAAATATTTTGTGACATTTATTGATGATTGCACTCGGATGACTTGGGTTTACCTTCTTAAATTCAAGCACGAAGTTTTTGATATGTTCAAACTTTTTCACAATGAAGTGGTTAATCAATTTCAATGCCCTATCAAGGTCTTTACACTCTGAATTATTATTATTATTATTATAATATATTTTTTTTGGGGGATGCCAATCGAATGTCTTTTTGTCCTTTTAGTAGGAACATGGCATCTTGTCCCGAACATCGTGTCCTCATAACCCTTAACAAAATGGTGTAGTCGAGCAGAAGAATCATCATATACTTGAAGTCACCCGTGCTCTTTTATTGGGTATGAATCTTCCAAAACAATTTGGGGATGATGCATTACTTATTGCTGCTTTCTTGATAAATTGCATTCCCTCTTGCATACTGTCACACAAGTCCTCATTCAAAATGCTGCTTCCTCATGACAAACCATTTCCATTACCTCTTAAAGTGTTTGGGTGTATATGTTTTGTTCAGATTCTTGATGGAAGTAGTGACAAGTTGAGTCCAGGTGCCATAAAGTGTGTTTTCTTAGTCTATTCTTGGACTCAAAAGGGGTATAAGTGTTATAATCCCTTGACCGGTAAGATGTATGTGTTCGTTGATGTTACCTTTTTTTAAGAGGTCCCATACATCTTTGTTGAAGGGAAATCGCTATGCCATCCTCTTGTTAATCAGAGGGAGATTACACATTCTGATGATCACTCCATACCTCTTCCTGTTGTATATCCTGGTAATGATAATGATGTGTCCTCTTCTCCTCCTATTTCTAAGCTTATCCTTGTGTATCATCGATGAAATAAATCCTCTAAGGATCACACTTCTACCATCCCATCTGCCTCAGTTGAAGGTTCATGTATAGGCTCTCTCTTTCATTCTCATGACCAGTGTTCGAAATATCGATATCGCGTTATGTATCCCATCCTTGGGATACAGATACGTATTGGTTATCACACGGGATATATCGTTTATATTAGGTAATTTATCGCACTTTTGGGGAAACATGGGGAAACATTGGGGAAATAGTTGAATTTTTTCAATGTAACTTTAAGGGTTGTTAAAAAAGACCTTAATGCACTTTTAAATCATAACATCTCAAAAAAGAAGTGTAAATAATAGGTTTCCTTTGTATAAGGTCCTAAGTTATGTGCTGCTGACTGAACTAATGCAACTATATTCAAATTGAATGTATAACATTTAGAGTGTATGTGATGATCATTTCATCAAACACTCCTAAATACTTCGAAATTAGTCTCAATTGACAGCTGGTTGAAGGGAAATTTTTTTTAAAATTATATTTTAATAATTTTTTAATAAAAATGATTTTTATTTTTCAAAAATTGGCAAGGACTTAACAAATCAGTAAATTAGCCCTCATACATGCTTGATTTCATGTTTGAAGTGCAAATTGCAAGCTATTTGGGAGAAATTAGGGAAATTTCAAAATTTTTCCAAATTGGACCACCTACACTCAAATTTTGAAATTAGAGTGTATGTGATGATCATTTCATCAAATACTCCTAAATACTTCGAAATTATTCTCAATTGACAGGTGCTTGAAGGAAAATTTTTAAAAAAAATTGAGAACATGAAGAACCAATGGATATCGAAATCAAAGCTCCAACTCCATAATTTTTCATGCAAAACATGAAGAACCAATGGATTTATAACCATTTAACACTAACTTAACATAATTTCAACAAAAAAAGGGACTAGAAATTGAAAATGCTCATTAGATCGAACATATGGGATATATTGGCACTACCTATGTGTTTCGTATCGCACAGGTGGGATACAAAATATATCGTGGGATATATCGGCTAATATCGTCGATATTTAAAACATTGTTCATGATGCTCTTCCTATTGCCTTACGAAAACCTTCTCGCTCATGCACCATGCATCCTATTAGTAATTTTGTTTCATATTAGCATCTCTTGCCTTCACTCCAATCTTTTGCAGCCTCCTTATCCTCCACTGCACCACACAATGTAAGGGAAGCCTTGAGCAGTCCTGATTAGACGAAGGCAATGATAGAAAAAATACGAGTGCTCGAGAAAAATAACACTTGGGACTTGGTTTCCTTACCTTAGGGCAAGCATACCGTTGGATATCGATGGGTCTACACTATTAAGTATCGTCCAGACTGTTCCATCGACCGATACAAGGCATGATTGGTTGCAAAGGGCTTCACTCAAACATATGGTGTGGACTACTTTGAGGCATTCTCACTAGTGGCCAAACTCAACTCAATTCGTGTGATAATCTCCGTGACAATTAATCTGAGCTGGCCCCTATTTCAACTAGATGTGAAAAATGCATTCTTGCATGGTGATCTTGTTGAAGAGGTCTATATGGATTAACTTCGTAGTTTTTCCATTTCCCATGGCTCTCATGATTCACCCTTGGTGTGCTGTCTATTGAAACCCATTTATGACCTCAAACAGTCTCCACGCGCCTAGTTCGATAAGTTCAATCATGCTCTTCTGGACTATGGTTTTAATCACAACCAAGCTGATTATTCTCTATTCATCCGTCGTCGACCAGCAGAGATTACAGTTCTAATTGTCTATGTCGATGATATTGTGTTGTCTGGTAATGATACCGAAGGGATGATAGCAGTTAAAGCCTTCCTCCAAGCTTGATTTGAGATTAAGGATCTTGGAACTCTTTGATACTTCCTGGGGATTGAGGTTGCGCGATTGAAGTCGGGAGTTGTGCTATCTCAGAGGAAATATGCTATTTATTTGCTATCCGAGACAAGAATGCTAGGGTGCAAGCCTGTCGCCACGCCTATGGATACTACTATGAAACTTAGTCCTGATGATGGTGCGCGTATTTTTGATCTAGGGATGTATCGTCGGTTAGTTGGCCTACTAATTTATCTCACTATTACCCGACCGGATCTCTCTTATGCCGTGGGCGTCATTAGTCAGTTCATGTAGACTCGTACTACACATCTAACAGTGGTGTATCGAATTATTCAATATCTCAAGTTTGCTCCTGGTAAGGGATTGTTGTTTCAGTCGCATGGTCATCTCAGCCTAGCTGGCTATTCTGATGTTGACTGTGTAGGAAGTTTACATGATCAATAGTCTACCTCTGGTTACTACACATTTGTCAGTGACAACCTTTTACATGGAAGAGCAAGAAGTAGACAATTATTGCTTGCTCCTCTGCCGAAGCTGAATATAGGGCAATGACCCATGCGACCCGTGAGATTTTTTGGCTCCGAACTCTTTTACAAGAACTAGGCTATGATCCTCCAAGCCCAGTTCCTTTACACTACGATAATTAGGCTGCCATTCATATTGCCAACAATCCCACGTTTCATGAATAGACAAAGTATATTGAGATAGATTGTCACTACATTCGAGAGAAGGTTGCTAACAAGGGGATTACCACTCTATTTGTTCGTTTCGGAGAGCAGTTGGCCGATGTGCTCACCAAGTCACTCAACCGGAATGCTCTTCTTCAACTTACTGGCAAGTTGGGCATGATCAACATCTATGCTCCAACTTGAGGGGGAGTATAGGAAAGCTCAGTATGTAGAGTGAGTACTTTTATATGTATTAGGTGTGTAGGGTGTTGGGTTGCTCCCTCAGAGCATGTATTCTATGTTTTGGGTGCACTGTGCTGTGTGCTCCCTTGGAGCATGTTCTCCTTTATTTTCAAGTGAATAATATCTGTGTTAGGTTTTTTTCATCCTAACACAGCAATGAACTTCTGCCACTTCCTTTCTCTCTCTCTCTCTCTCTCTCTCTCTCTCTCTCTCTCATACTTCTTCTTTCTTCATCTTCTTACACCCTTCTACACCTCAACTCTCTCAAATCCAACTGGTATGGCCCTTGATATAGTGGAATGGTGGAACAGTTCATGTGGCTGACCCCAATTAATTGTTACTTAGATGGTCATGATGATCAATAATAAAATTTGGTGAACATTCATATAGCTATAAAGCTTGGAGTTGTATGTGGAATTTTGATCTTTGATGCTATGGGTGGCTTTTTCTTTCCCTGTTAGTTGTTGTTGAACATTCTTACTTCCACAGTTTCTTATTGCCATTCAGCACCCCATCTTATTTTCATAAATTTCTTGGATCTAGAAATTCTGGGATCTTGTACCTTCTTGATGCTAATTGTCCCAAATTGTAGAGTCATTTATTTGTTTTTTCGAATATAAATTAACCTTTTTTAATGAATTTTCGTTTCAATGCAGTGGGCGCCATGCTGTGAGGTCTAAACTTCTGGAGGTGGTACTATGATTCCATTGTGCTCATGCGTACTTCTAGGACTTATGATGAATTGGCTGATTAAATTAAATTCATGTTTCGGATATGCATTTATACTATTTTTAAACATATTTTCAGCTTGGTTTTGAACTAGATGGTAAGGAGCTTGATGATGTCTTCTGGCGTTTCAAAGCAGAAGCAGAGAAAAAAAAGGTGAGACAGAATGAACTGATTTTCTTTGGACATTAATTTTCAGTTGTTCAATGTTGATAATCTATTTTGCTGCAAGTTTCCTCCATAACAGCAGGCCTATATTAGGTTGACACTGAAGATAGATAGATAGATAGACAACGAAAAAGGGTGCACAATTTTTTTCAGATGTTTGAAAGCATATTGTGTTAACTCTGAAATGTTACCAAGATCATCTTATTTGATTGGAATTTTCCGAGTTATGATCTGTTTGGTTAAGGGCTGTATGGTTGTGATGGGATTTATAGGTATTTTTGCCGTTATTTTTATTTTATTAAAATGGACGATGAGGACTACATGAAGGTTTCTTTTGTTTACTGTATATGCACGTAAAAGAGTCTTCTAATTGATGGTTGAATCAATAATTGAAGTTTTTCTTGTGCATGGAGAGAGATTCTCTTGCTTTGGGGTGTGATTCCTCTACCCTTTGTTCATGATGCTTAAAGCTGGTTGGTGATGCTAACCATATTTGGTATGAATGAGAGATCTGCATTTTTTATGTTTAGTAGTTTTAATTTCATTCAATGCTTTTTCTTTGCACTATTTTCTATCAGAGTAAGTTCTATTATTGGGATAGGTTGAGAGATATGCTTGCAAAAATATGGAATCGCTAGTGATCAAATACTTAGATATTGGCTGATATTGTCGATATCACAGCTTTGCGATATGAAATTCGGATGTATTCACCAAGTTTTTTGAAGGGTGATAAATTTTATTCAGCTGGCCGCCTACAAAAGCAGGCAGCAAAGAATACAAAGAGGAAAAAGAAAAACCTGAAACACACGCCACTCAACGGAAAAATTCCCGAATTAACAAAAGGATTTCCACTCGGCCACCAACGTCAAAGCATCCGCTGCCACAAATGCTGCTGAGCAAGAATAATCCCAAAACCTCCTATTTCTTTCCAGCCAGATCGACCACCAAACAGCCGGAAGAGAAAGGAGCCAGCTGGTACGGTCCTTGGATCCCCTGGTGCCTACATGCTAGGCCCAAAGAAAATCTCCGACTGAACCTGATAAGACCCAATGGACACTGAATGTCCCTAAAATGTGGTGCCAAATGTATCCCATGGAGGAGCCAGCAAGGACCTCTTTTGGAGCCATTGTGAGCACTCTCTTCCTTCCAACCAACCAGATAAAAGTGGCAACCTTGGGGGACACACCATAATGCCAGAAATGATAAGCGTGCACTTCCAGAGTCTCACTCAAAATTTCACAAAGAAACTTGTACAAAGACTTAACCAAGAACAAACTGAAGCTATGGCATTTCTAGACCATGGAATTGGCCTCTCCAGCTGGGACAACTGTTTGTTGCCGGGACAAAAGCGAAATAATTCTTCTCGATGTCCGACATGCCCCTTCTGCTCAACGGAGACCAGGAAGCAGAGGAGTGATGAGTGGAGAGGCAATCTGCCACTTTAACTCCTTTGAAAGGGGCTAAGTGAACAAGAAGAGGATGATCATTTTGGAGAGTGGAGTTGCCACACCAGATATCATTCCAAAAATCAATTTTAGATCGGTCCCCCACCGAAAAATGGATGCCTTTGCGAAATGAAGGTCTCACACCAGTGATCGACCTCCAAACATATGAAGCCTTGTATAAAGTAGATCGCATGGTCTCTCAGCTACCCTCTTGCAGCCCATACTTGCTAGCAACTATACGACACCAGAAGCTCTCTTTCTCCGTTCCAAACTGCCATAAACATTTGCCCAGGAGAGCCGCATTCATAGCATCCAAATTATGAACTCCTGCTCCAACAAGCTGCACAGGTTTACAAATCTCCTTCCATGCAAGAAGATGGAATTTGGCACCTTCCTCAGAACGTTGCCATAGAAAATTCCTTCCTAACTTTTTCAAAATCGCTTGTATTGAATAGGGTTATTTGAAAAGAGACATGAAGTAGACGTGCATGTTGGAAAGGACCGATTTGATGGGAGTAAGTTGACCTCCAATAGACAGATATCTACCCTTCCACTTGGATAATTTTCGTTCAGTTCTCTCTATAACCTTATCCCATACCGATTTGGGAGGCTTACCAATGCACAACAGGAGCCCCAAATAGGTTGAGGGAAAGTTACTCACTTTGCACCCGAAGATCGAGTCTAATAGATCGACTCCTTACCTGTCAAGATTAATACCCAACATCTCACTTTTGGCCGCATTGATCTTCAACCCAGACACAGCTTCAAAGCACATGGCTATCTTCCTCAAATCTTCAACCATTAGAGGGTTCTCTTCGTAGAAGATGACTATGTTATCCGCAAATTGTAGATGAGATATTCGTTCTCTATAATTCGCAGCCCAAAATCCAGAAAAAAGATCGACTTCTTGACCTCTATTGAGTATATGACTAAAAGCTTCCCCCACTACAAGAAAAAAGATAAGGAGAGAGAGGATCCCTTCCCCTTGCCGTAGACCCCTTGAGGGTTTAAAAAAACATGTTGGGGAACCATTAACTAGCATTGAGAAGGATGAGGATTTGATGCAGCCCTGAATCCACTTCCTCCATTTATCCTTGCAACCCAGTCTACCTAACATATAATCCAAGAATTCCCAGTCGACATGATCATATGCTTTCTCGATGTCCAGTTTGCAAACAACTCCTGCTTTCTTCTCCCTAGCCTTGGAGTCGATGCATTCGTTGGCTATAAGAAAACTGTCGAGAATTTGTCTTCCTCACATCTGCTTTCACCACCTTCTAGAAAATTTGAAAAAAAGCAATAGGAAAACCATTGGGGCTTGACGCTTTGTCTCTACCCAAACTATCAATTGCTCGTTTAACTTTAGTCTCGGAGAAAGGCCACTCCAAGTCTCAAACCATAGTGCTAGCTCTTTCGAAATATTGTCAAAGTGGAGAAAATCCAGCTTCAGGCGAATCTAATCTTCTTTAGATAGGAGATTCTGATAGAACCCCACTATAGCTTGGCAAACCTAATCATTGTTCTCAATTTTGACACCATTCACCACAAGAGAGCTGATTTTATTGAAACGGGCTCTGGTCGAGGCTACACCGTGGCAAAAGCGAGTGTTCGTCCACCTCCAACCAAAGAGCCCTCAATCTTTATCTCCACTTTATCTCCTCTTCCTTAAGATGCTTAGAATAGATTTGCAAAAGAGAGCACCTCCTGTCTATATCTTCCGACATTAGTTTGCCTCTTTCTTCTCTTAGCTTAATATTGTGGATTTCCTCTAGGATGACATCTAACTCATTGTCCTTGGCCTGAAAAGCCTCGCTGTTCTAGATCTTCAACTTTTCTTTCAAGAATTTCAATTTCTTATTGAGCTTAAAACCAACTGACCCTTCCACTGGTCATGAAGACCACCACTCCAAAACCAGATCAACGAATCCTTCCGTTTCCATCCACATCAACTCAAATTTAAATGGTGTAAGACCCTAGCTATCAGGCTGAGATGGAAGGAGAATCAACCAGTGGTCCAACGTGGTTCTCGGAAGCCCTTTTACCTCCAACAACGAAACTTGTTAATCCAGCACAGGCTCACTAGTAATCTATCTAACTGGGACATAATAGGGGAGTATTGGCCATTGGACTGTAAATTTGGCCCTTGGCATTGGCAAATCTATCAATTCAGATGATTGAATCCAATTGGAGAAGTTCTTCATAGAATTGGTAATATGTCCCCCCCCCCCCCCGGAAAAAAAAAAAAGCACCTAGGAAGATTTTATTTGCTCGGGATGGAGCATAGTTCCTCCCAGAATGATGATCACTGATTTGACTTACACAACCCGTCAACTGCTGAGAAAATCCATATGAAACCAGAGGAGATATCGACCAACACCGCTGAGGCAGAAAAAACTACCACTCCTACTATCTTCTTTATGCCAAATGCTGGAATTCCAAGTCACCAAGATACCCCCCGAGGATCCCTCCGCGTCTAGACATACAAACAAAATCTAGAAAAGAAGAATCGACTGAATTCATCTTGGTTTCTTGCAATGCGATAATTTGAGCTTTATATTTCTTACATGCTTTAACTTGATCACGCTTGGCTTTACTCCCTAGGCCCCTTACGTTCCAGCTAAGGATGATCATAGGGACACAAATCTTGCCCTTCTGCCCGTCTAGTGCACTTGCCTGACTTCCCAGTCCATAATTAATTGAACACTCGAGCCTCATAAGCTCCCTTTGCTTCTGAAGGGTACGTTTGAGCATGTGTGAAGGCTTAGAGAGATCTCGTTGCTCAATAAACTGAAACAACACCACTGCATCATCATCGTAGATCTTGAAGGACATCCCAAGCTTCCTCCCAACCCTATCGATGACATCTTTTGTTCATACTAAGTCCTCTAATGGGACATTAGCTAGAGATTCCCTAACAACCACTTGGTTTCGCCTACTCCTGCATTGACATCCACCTTATTGGCAACCGCCTGAAGGGGCGGGATATCCAAAGCTACCAATGCTGCATTATCTCTTGGTTTGAGCTCCTCTTCCCTTAAAGGAACCTCGTGAACCACTGAAATTGCCTTAGAATCATTAGCGATTTGAGCGGTTTCTGTACCTCCGTCTCTTGGAGGTGTTGTGGTATTTGCAGGTTGAAGATCATCCGCATTATTTGCTGGAAGGGGTCCTACATTTTCATCATAAGAAACCAACCCAACAGAAGAGAAAATATATGCTTTCCTCAAGAGGATCGCACGGTGTCCTCCTCTACTATAAGGGAGAATATATAAATCCTTGGGAAATAAAAGCGGCGTCTTGATTTGTAATTCACGTGCGGGTGTGTCACATGCCGACTTGTCTCCACACGCAACAATGGTCGCTAGGGATTCACATGCGTAACACCACGTGTCTCACTCTCAGGCTATGTTTTGCTTAAGGTAGGTTGGGGAGGCGTCCTGTCACTCTATGGGGGTTGGTAATGATGGTTCGATTGAGAAGAAGACAAAACCTTGCCACGTGGGGAAACGCCATTCGCTAGGCTTAAGGCTCGGAGCCGAAGTGCGCTTGGAGGAGCTTCCGAGCTTGCCACTCCAACTTGAGCCGAAGGATCCATGACAGGGTCGAACCAAGCCTCACCCGAGAATATTCTAGAAGCAGAAGGGGAGGGGGTAAGTGGAATGGTCTCGCTAGCACATCCCAACATGTGGTGATTCCCCAATCGACACAACCCCTACGGGAGTACCACCTCTCAAAGAAGAAGCTCCTTTAGAATGGCCAACAATTTATGGAGGACTGAAAGCAACCACTTGTCCACCTACTGCCTGAGGCCCAATCGTGGAGCTCCACTGAATCGCTCTACTCTGCGATGCTCCAATGGAATACTAAAGTGGTGCACCTTCTTCTCTACCTCCTTCAGCATGAGGATTTTGATGCCTGAGATGCTCGCGTCTCTTCCATTCTTCCCCCCAATTGGTCGGAAGTCCCCACGTCACCTCCTTTGAGCAAGATCGATTTTGGGACCGTAAACTCTCTTTTCCTGTTGATACATAGACGGGCAACACTTGTGTCTTCCCCGATCTCAGATGCTTCATCGATGGCTTTAGTTTCTCCAATGCATTCTTCGATAGACGAGAACTTCCCTGGTCCAAATTTCCAGAGGAATACCCCAGATCAGGTGTTTCGGTGCCGAAAATGGATCCCTCTTCCCATTTCCTGATGGCCTGGATCGATGCATTGTTGAACAAGACACCTGCCATGACCATCTGATCGATATTAATGCCTGGTTTGGTCAAGATGTAGAACAGGTTATTTTGCAAGGGTTTGATCTTATAGTTGCAGTCTTCCAACTGGTAGCAACCCTTGAGCCAAATCCTGATTTGAGATGTGTTGCCCCTTCCTTAGTTGAATCCAACACCAACCACTAGAATCTCGGGCACATAATATCCACCAATGCCGGGTCCACCCACACCTCCTCATTCTCCAGAACACGTCTTTGCATGTAGCTCTTCTAAATAGGAGCATCCTCCTCACCACTTGCCTTCCCCTCTTTGCAACCCTTACCCGCGATGTAACCTTGCCCCAAGAGCGCTTCCTTGACGATCTAGGGTTTCCACTTGAAACTACTATGGGTCCAGGGCTTCAGACTCTGACACGACCTTACCCTTCTTAGACTTTCCTGAGGCAGTAGATACCACATTCCTTAAACCTTTCAACTGATTCTTTTGCGTTCTGCCCTCTTGGTTAACCCTGGTCGAGCCATATTTGGCCTCTTGCACATGTATCCTATTGTTGGCAAAGCTAACACCATTAAGCATCTTCATGGCTTCCTCTAACTCTTCTTGAGAACGCATTCGGACGAAAGCAAAACCCTCGGGTTCTCCATAATCTCTAAATCAAGTATTGACCACTTCCACTACTCCTGTTTTACCGAATACTCTCTCGAAATACCAAAAGGGTAACCTGTAACGTACAACGTCAGGAACTCCTTCAACAAACCTTCCTGAATCACCTTCTTTTTGGAGTTCTGGTCCTTTTTCCTCTTTGCGCGAAGTTATTCCCCTCCTATTTCAACTTTGACTCTTTCCCCATAGCTATACTTGCATCCTCTACTTCTGTCTCCCTCCCCTTGAGATTTGTTGAAAGAATTCGGTCTCCATCGCCATTGACATCTCTGCACGATTTCGTTTCCCTAGTGGAATTTTAATAGGATCCACTCGACTTCCGGTAATGGGAGATGTGCTCACTTCTTGACCGAGATCTTCCTCACCTTGCACTATGAGGGCCACTAGCAGAGCTGCTCGTCGCCACTCTAACCTACGCTTGAGAATGCCTCCTCTTCGCACTATTATCCGAGCTCCTTAGTATCTTCTATCCTTCGCTCTATGGTTTGGATTGGAATGGCTCACCTCCTCTCCACTCCTTAGCATCGTCTATTCACAAAGTTCCCCAGGTTTGTTCGCAAAATCCCTAATGTCGTTCGATACCAGAGCATGTATCATAAAATATTGTGTCTCACTCGTTTCATCGATTGATACGTATGCCTGTTGCTAGACATTGAAGAAAAAAATTTCTAGGGGGGACCCTTGTTTATTTTTTATTTTTAATTATCAATAGCTAAGGAAGAAAAAGCAAGTGTAAATCCATAGCTATGCTCGAGTTTCATGCATTGACACGAATTTAGAGAAAGAATTTCACTTTTGAAGCTAGAAATTGGGGAAATCCAAAATTCTTCTGCTTTCACCCCTTAAATTGCAATTTCAGTGTGGAAAAATATGTTGATGAGTGTAGGCCAATCTGCAGATTGAACACATTATTTGTTTGGAAAATTTTAATTAAAAGTAATTAAAAAGAGAGAGATGCAGTGAATAAATTAGTGCATTACTTACATAACTGATTTTTTAGTCATTAAGAAAATTTTTAACTAGATTTTTTTTTTTTTGGAAAATAGTAATGTACAAAAATATGATTAATTACTATATAATTAATACGTAATGATGGGACCGATACATATTTGCATTGTTAAAAAACATTAATTATTTGGAATTGCATTACATACGGCCGACAACGCATAATTTTGTCTCTTAAACAATGGAAAATTATTGGTGGTTATTATTTGTAATTGTTTGAGTTCCGAGTGTGTAATCATGTCTTCTAACATCTCTTGAAGTTTCATTGAAAATTTCCACCATGTTCCTAAAATTTCCTCAATGTTTCCCTTAACCTGCAATACCTTATGTGATACATCCAATATTTCCTGATGTTCCCACGATGTTTCCATATTTGGAGGGTGTGACATGGTGCAATACTGGTACATAAAACATCAGGATTCACAAAATGATCTATTTAGATCTAATAGTGGAAGAATTGGAAATAATTTGGAGGACTTGCAGTATTGGAATTGTCAAGTTTCTGTTATTTTAAATTGCAAAGAACAACTGACCAGATGTTGCCTTTTGTCATATTCCATGCTAAAATTCCCTTAGGACGTGTGATGTATTCTCAATCCAAGGGACCGGTATCATACTCTTTTCATGAAGATCGTGCCTACAAGATTAAAATGCTATCCTTGATGCGGAGAAGAATACTTATTCATTTAATAAGGATGGGGAGAAGTTCAAAATGATGCTGATGCTTATTCATTAAAGGATGGGAAGAAGTTCATGATGATGCTGTTTTCAAAGAACACAAGTTGTACAAAGTCTCTAAAAGATGTAGTACAAGAGAAACTAGAGAAAATTGAATGCAATTCTCACATAGAGGAGAGTCTAGTCCTCAAAATATGCAAGAGAAAATTTTGGATTTGAGAAAAATTGGGGATTAGGGTTAGGCTAGGATTTAGGCTGTGTGGTTGGGGACTAGGGGTAGATTTTGGGTGGGAATATAAAAGAAGAGAGGGAAGTATCAATAAGCTTTAGAATAATATTATTAAGGATACGGATGAGGGAGTGTTGACAAATGTGGGGACCGCTAGTGGAGAAAAGTGAGTTCCCAATTATTGTAGGCTGGCACTAGGGGTTGGACATTAGGCCATACCTCCTCGATTGGTTATGGATGAGTTAACAAGGCATTTGTAGGAAGAGATCCCAAGGTGTATATTGTTTGTAGATGACATAGTTTTGATTGACAAGACAAGGGAGGGCGTAAACACAAAACAAGATTTATGGAGATTCTTTAGAATGTAAAGGATTTAAAATTAGTTGTACTAAAGCAGAATATATGGAGTACAATTTAGTAACAAGAGGAATGAAAACGAGGAATTAGTTAAGATTGCTGACCAAGAAGTTTCCCAAAATGACCGCCTTCGATACCTGGGGTTGATAATCCATGAGAGTGGAGAGAATGAGAAGGATGTGGTCTATAGAATTCAAACTAGGTGGAAGAAATGGAAATGTGCCTTCGGAGTTTTATGTGATCATTGTGTATCACTCAAGGGAAATTTTTATAGGATAGCTATAAGACCAGCCATGCTGAATGTTGGGCAGTTAAGGAACAACATGTTCATAAGATGACTGTAGCTAAGGATGCTGAGATGGATGAGTGGCAAGACGAGAAAGGATAGATTAAGAAATGAATGCATTTGAGGGAACTTATGAGTATCACCAATGGGTAATTAAGATGAGGGAAAGTAGACTTAGATGGTTGGTCATGTGCAATGGAGACCAAGAACCGTGCCAGTTACAAGGAGTGAGTGGTACAAGTTGAAGGCTCTAAAAGGGCAAGGGGAAGGCCCGAACACCAGTGGAGGTAGTAAGAAAAAGACTTGATGACTTATGGTCTAATTGAAGGTTTGGCCCTTGATAGAGTGAATCGTGGAACATGATTCATGTAGTTGACCCTAATTAATTGGTATAAGGCTTAGATGACGATGAATTTGAACTAGATGGAATACATATGAAATTTCTACCAATTTAGAAGCCTAAATCCTTCAATTGATTGCCACGAACTTGATGGTCTCTCTCTTCTTGTAGTGGAAAATAAAATAAAGGGGAAGAGGATTGATTTGTGGATTCACACCACAAAACACTACATAGTCAAACCAAAGGAATCTAAAGGCATCACACCACTAGATTTTGAAGAATCACTTTCCTAGGCTAGAATCCCATCGCAATGTACTAAAAAAAGAAATTTAAAATGGGGAGTAGGGTGGTGTGGGAGAAGATTTTCATCCGAGGCTGGGGAAGATCTCACACCAATGTTCTTGAGGAGATGGTCAAGCAAAATGGGGGTGTAACAACCGCTCTAGGGTCGACGGGAGGCTGGATGGTGTATCTAGCAGAAGAGAAGCACATGGTCAGGGGCTAGTAGAAGCGAAAGGGACGAGGATGGGGATCGACGCTAGGAAGGCTCTCTACTGGGAGTCTAGTCATGGACACAAAGTCTAGGAGTTCATTGGAAGAGGTGGCGGAGTGGGTTCACTATTATGGAGGCCTCCGCAAGGGAGCTTTCAATGTTAAGTTGTTGTGTGAGTCGGAATTTTGGATCTCCATAAGCTCTTAAGAGGAGATGGAGATCCTATGAGTGTCGACTATAGAGGGGCAGGTGGATAGTCGTTGTAAGTGGGCTAGGTGGTCTTCACTTGGGTGAGAGGAGGCCTACTTCTAGTTGTGGGGGATGGCACTCGAGTTATGGTTCTCGGAAGCCTTCGTGATGGTGGGCTCTTACGAGCGAGTGGAGAGTTATGGAAATATGGAGCAACGAATTGTGTGTGCTCCTATGGAGTAGCGAGAGAGGAGTGGCTATGTGGAACCCATCTGGCAAAGATGGTCCAACAGCGAAGCATTGTGCAACACTTGTCTTCGCTACAGAGGTGTTAGGTGGTAGGAAAGGGACAGTTGGCCTAACTTATCATTCTTGTAGAAGCGTTAGACAGTAGGGGCTCGAGAAGGTAGCTTTTGTTGCGCTCAGTGCCACATGTAGGTTTGGAAGGGAGGTTCGGGCAAACCATGAGGAATGAATCTGTGGCTCGGAATGGACTCAACTGTTGCTTCGTAGGTGAGGCTCAGTGTAGAAGAGGCATTAAAAGTTGAACACTCATCCTAACTTGGAGTTTGAAGCATTAATGGTGGTTCAGAATCGTCTGAGGGACTTCCATGTCCTGAGACACGTGCCTTCCCTGGGACATTAGTTTAACTATGATTCAACAAGGAGTGCCAAAGGAGTCAGGTTGGGCAAAAGGGCAAGATTGATGTCCAAATGATTCCTCTCGACTGTAATGTGAGGGGGCTGGGAGATTGGTGGAAGCGAGGGCATATTAAAGAAGTCTGTAGAAGATCTAAGACGCAGATCATTGCTATTCAGGAGACCTAAGCCGATGGCATGTGATAGTAAGATTCTGGATTCGGTAGATTCTGGATTCGGTGTGGGCTTGCGATTCTAAGGAGTGGGTGGCGGTCAATGCGGAAGGATCAAACTAGTGGGATAGTGGTGAAGTGGAATTTGAATCTATGGGTTAAGGAGGATAGGTGGGGAGGAAGCTACTCAATGTCAGTGATCTTGAATGAGATTGCTTCGAATTGCAACTGGTTGTTCATAGCAGTCTGTGCCAAATGACGCAGTGAAAATGCAAGACTTTTGGTCTGAGTTGTCTGTAGCACAAGGAAGATGCAATACTCTGTGGTGCGTGGGTGGTGAGTTTAGTGTCACAAGGTTCACATTTGAAAAATGTAATGGCTGTAGAATAATGTGCAATATTAGGGATTTTTCAGAGTGGGTGAACTTTCACGAGTTAATTGGTCTTCTGACCGGGGCGGTAAAAATTTACATGGTCAAATTGGCAGGAGGCTGATTATGTCCAAGATTGACATGTCTTGGTGTCTCCAGGGTGGGTGGAAAAGTTCTCGCTAATCTCTCAAAGAGGCTTGTCGAAGCTGATATTTGATCGTTATCTTATTTTGCTAGAGATGGAATGTGAAAACTGGAGGTCAAGATCGTTTAGATTGGAACTGGCATAGTTGGAAATCGAAGGCTTCCTAAAGCTTGTTAAGCAATGGTGGGGTTCTCTTGAGGTAGACGGATATGCTGGCTTCAGGTTATGTAAAAATTGCGGTTGCTAAAAAGCAAAATAAGCAGTTGGAAGAAAGAGCTGTTGGGGAATCGGGAGGTGGAGATTGGAAATATTTTGGAGGGTATTCAGAAGCTAGATATTAAGGAAGAAGGTTCGAAGCGGAGGATGAAAAAGCATTAAGGGCATAGTTATCTCAAGATTATAAGAATCAATTAAAGGAAGAATAAATCAAATGGCGACAAAGATCCATACTGGTTTGGCTTAAGTGGACAAAAACATGAGGTTCTTCCACAACATCACAAGTGCTCAAGCTAAATGCAATAAGATTATGGTTTTATTGTAGACGGGAGGAGAACTGAAGGGAAGGATCATGTATGCGAGGTGGTGGTGCAATTTTCAAAAAGATGCAAAAAGGGGAAGACTGGATAAGTCCGAAGCTAGACACAAATTAGACTTTCAAAGGTTATCCATTGCACAAGCTAAGCACTAGAGTGCTCATTTTCTAAAGAGGAAGTCAAAACTGCAGTGGATTCATTGGGAGGTGATAAGGCACACCGGGATCGAACAAATTTCCGATAGCTTTCTTCCAATTGTTTTGGGAGATTGTGAAGGGTGATAATATGAGCTTTGCCTTACAAGATTCTTGCTAAAATTCTAGCCACCAGGTTCAGATTAATTTTGGGAAGCATTATCTCCAAAAACCAATGTGTTTTTGTAGCTGGAAGACAGATTCTAGATTGCATCTTATCCACTCATGAGTGCATCGACTCACGTTATAAGGAGGGTTCGAAAGGTTTAGTGTGCAACCTGGACATTGAAAAAGCTTGTGACCATGTCGATTGAACTTTTTGGAGGACTACATGCTTGCTCGGATCATTTGTAGCGTGAAGTGACGTAAGTGGGTGAGGGAATGCATGCGCTTGGTGAGATTCTTGGTTTTAGTTAATAATTCTCCCAAAGGCTTCTTCAAAAGCTCAAGAGGCATTCAACAAGGGGACCCCCTTTCCCTATTACTTTTTGTGATGGTAGCGGAAGTGTTAGGCAGAATGTTGAATAAAGGGCAGGGGATGTGTTGCTTTCATGGCTTCGAAGTCGACAAGAATAGTCCAAGTGCAAAATGTTGGGGATAAGGACCTAAGGGAAGGAGGTGAGGCAGTTAGTTAAGGTATTCAGCTATAGGGTGGGGCATTTGGGGCTTCCTCATTGCATTGGGAAGCCACCAAAGCACTTATGGGACAAAGTGGTGGAAAGGTTTATAGAGCATCGGCTTTGTGGGGAGGTGTTGTTAGCATGAAAGCTAAGTTTAAGGGGGGGATATGCTTCTTGGTATGAAATGGAGAGAATATCCGGTTCTGGGTTGCTAACATAAGAGTTTTGGAGATGATGAATTTGGCGCTTTTAGGCAAGTCGTGCTGGAGGCTCAGGGTGGAGGAAGGTTACTTGTGGCGAGAGATGATTACATCTAAGTATACATGCGAGGGAGGGGTTGGTGGACCAAGGAATCATCTCTATACAGAGCATCGACTTTGTGGAGAGGTGTTGCTAGCGTGAATGCTAAGTTTAAGGAGGGGATAGGCTTCTTGGTTGGAAATGTAGAGAATATCCGGTTTTGGAAGGAAGTCTGGGAATGCTTTTCCAAGATTTGCGTGCATCTCGGTAGATAGTGACATCCTCGTTGATTGTTGAGAGGTTAGTGGAAACTTAGTGGCGTGGCTGCCTCCTTGTAGAAAGAATCTATTTGATGAAGAAATTGAAAACCTAGCCTTGCTCCTCAAGAGAATCCACCTTATTTTTTCATTGCCGGGGGAAAGGGACCACATGATTTGGCATAAAGAGAATTCGGGCTGTTTTTTGGTTTAATCTTTCTGCAAGTTGCTTCACCATTCATTGGTGGAATGGCAGTCTTCGACTGCAATGGTGTGTTAGTAAGGGGCTCCTCCAAAAGTGGCAGAGTTTGCATGGTTAGTTAGGTGGAAGCGGGTCTTAACCATTGACAACTTGCAGAGAAGAGGCATGGTTATCCCCAGTATTTGTGTTATGTGCATGGGTAATGCTGAATCTATATACCACTTCTACCATTTCTCTTTCATGTGCACGGGGATGCTTTAATAATGTAAGCAACTCAGTTTCTTATGTAATTCATAGGGTGAATTCTTATGTGGCAGAATGGGCCGATAGTGTTCCTGTTTTGAACGATTGTAATCTTCCCTTTGTTTGATAGGGTTGTTTTTGTTTGGGTGCCATCTCGACGTTCTTTTAATAAAATTATCTCTTCCTTGAAAAAAAATAAAAAGGCATATTTATAGGCATCAATCCCTAGAAAATCTTTGTTCCAATGTTCTATCAGTTGAGAAGCTTTTAGAAAGAAGCCAATAGAAGATCCTTATGTAATCTTTCTTTATAAAGCTTCCCTTTAACAATTGATTTATGTACTTTCAGGTTGCAAATTAAGAAAAATGAACATAAATCAAACTATATATATATATATATATATATATATATATATATATATATATATATATATATATATATATATATATATAAAAGCTTGTTTGTACAATTTGTACAAACCTGATGTCATGCAGTTGATACTTAGATGATAAAGGCTGTAAGCCTGTAACTAGTGTGCCACACACCGCAAGTGATCATTAATCAAAACCATCCAAATGGATTTGTGGGTGATATAGTCCAACTGGAACGTTGAATTGGTACCGATTCATCATCAAAGCCCTTGACCTGGTCTAGATCATTAGTTGGCTCAATGCGGATCCCCAACGTAGTCTGGATGTTCTATATAGACAGATAGATATTCTAATTCTTCATTATGGATAGTCGGATACGTGTGCTCTCTAGTTTGAACCCTTGGATGGGCTTGAAGTAGGCTTTGATATACAATCCGAACCCTAAATGGGCCTGATCACATGATTGGCCATATTTGGATCTGAATTGTATGATCAGGTGGTCTGGTTGCTTTTTGCCTGGTGGAAGAACAAGCTACTCTGTTCTGGTGCACTTTTACCCTTGAAAGATCTTTTGTGGCATTCTAAATATGTTAACTGGAAAATTTGTACTGACAAATGTTGAATGGTAAATATATTTGGTCATCATAGCTTTCATTCAGTATCCATTAAATTGAGTAGTTCATGATTGTATTCATGCATTCCCATTTGTGTGTAGTAATTATAGGGTCAGACCTTATTTGCATGATCCTTTTAACCAGATGCCACTCCCACTTTGAATTATGCTTCCTAGCCATTTATACTCGCTAACATTTCAGACCAGACACTTTCCAGGTCCTGCATCCGAATCCATTACCTCCTCTCTTCATGTTCAACTATGGGCAACACTAGTGCCCATCTGCCACAATAAATTGTGGCAACTCACCCCCACATTTATGTCATACACGTATGTTAATACAAACCATGCCTTTCAGCCCCATTGTGAATGGAGCACAAATCTTTTAACAATGTGCCACTCCCTCTTTGAATCATTCTTTGGACTCACTCCAACTCCTGCTTCCTAGTTGTTTATACTTGCTAACATTTTGCAATTGATACTTTACTGCTTGCACCCCAACTATTTGCTTCACATGCAACTATAGGCTAGATTACTTCCAATTTGCTACAATTAATTGTGGCAAGTCATCCATAAAATCATGCACATGTGTATGCCAATGCAAACCAAGTCTTTCAACCCAATTGTTTATGGAGCATGATCCTTCTAATTAGGTGCCACTCTGACTCAAATCGTGTTTGGATTCGCACTCCCACTCCCATTTCCTGTACTTCAAAATAGACTCCCCTTCCCCTATTGCTGCTGCATTTCATGCTTTGTGCTTTGTGCCAACTATAGCACATATCAATTCAATGTCCAATTCAATTGGCAAAATCAGATGGTTTAGATTGTCTGTTCTGTGTGAATTATATTCTATTCTCCATGCACAACAGGGCCATGATTTGGATGGTACTGATAATGCACATGTATGCCATTTTACCATGGACAGTTGACACCATTTAGTATTCTGGCTGATCTCTTAAAAATGTTATCTTGTGTTAGTCTGTTGATTGATGGATTAGAAACTTGGTATGAACAGGTGTTAGGAGAATGTTCTTGAAGTATAAAAGAAAAACATAGTTGGAAGATGCTGCTGATATGCTCTATTGAGCCCAATTTTGCTGGTAGTTTGTTGAGTTATCCGGATATTGGAGGTGTTCTTAGGGATGGTGGTGCCAAGATGGTCGTTGATTTTTACCTTACCCAAATTGGGGAAAAAATCAATGAAAGTGGAAGAAAGAAATTTAATATTATACAAATGCTTCTTGGGCCACCTCCACCAATGTCATATCTTGGGCCTTAAAGATGGCTCCTTGACATTTAAAAAAGAAAAAAAGATGATGCACTTCATTAGGGCCAGAGGCCAAAAAAACAGAAAAAACGAAAAAAGAAAAAGAAAGAAACCAAAAGAAAAAGAAAGAAACACAAAAACCACCCACAAAAGAAAGGAAAAGAAAAGAAAAAAAAAAACCAGCAACTCATCAGGGATCCCAATCCCTAATATACGTAGAAGCCCAATTAAAAAACCCCAAAACTGGACCCGCTCTTATTGGAGAAGCATCGGGAATTTCTATCATCCCAGATGCCCCACAGAACAGCTAAAAGAACCATACTCCATTTCCGAATGCCTAAAACACCCCTCCACTAGCATGCTATGAGTTGAAGAGACTGACAATGGAGCTAGGCATGACCCAGGAGACCTTCGCTCAAATTAGAATGTGAGACCAGACCTCTGAGGACAAGTGCTAGTGGATAAAAAGATGATCCACTGATTCGTTGACATTGGAAACTTGCTTGCATTGTTGATGTTTTTCTTGTATTGCACTTCCTAGTGAAGTGAATCGACTCTTGGATTCCCTTGTTTGTGAGCATGTGATTTGTGATTACTCGTACATGGGGAATTTCTGTCTTAATTCCCATACCCCTTTTCTTTAATAAAGTTATTACTTACCAAAAAAAAAAAGATGATGAAGATGAAGAAATTCGTGTCTACTTTGGTTCTGCTTATGCTTCTTTTGAAACTAAAAGGTATATTCCACTTCGTTTCCAATTTGGGTTCCAGATTATTGGACTTTCAATTCATTACCTTTAGCTGGTAAAAGATTAGAATTTCACAAACCAAAAGACAACTCATTTGTTCAGTCCCTCTCATTTTACTATTGATTGTCATTTGGATATCTAGAATTAAGTAATTTTACATGGAAAATTATGCACCCTAAGAAGGAAACCACAATAATAAATTATTGAAATGCCTTTTAGATGGTTTATTTGTCAGTCCTGCTTAGTAAAACTGTGGATGTGGCAGCATATGACGGATGCTGATCTAGAAGCTCTGGTCTCAGATGAAGTTTTCCAGCCACAAGTTGTTTGGTCGCTAGGTGACCTGCAGGTTTATTAGCCTAGTTCTATTCCATTTCATATTCCATACGTTTTGTTCTACTCATCACAATCCATATGTTTTGTTCTACTCATATATATATATATATATATATATATATATATATATATATATATATATAATTAGAATGATCTCACCATGCAGGTTACATGTGGAACTCTTGGTCTTTCCACTGCGACTGTCAAGCTAATTGGTGCTGATGGAGCGGAGCATGTTGAATGTGCAGTTGGAACAGGTCCAGTTCATGCAGCTTACAAAGCCATTGATTGCATTGTGCAGGTATGTCGCTAGGAATGACCTCTTAAGTTTCCTCAACTATTACTTTATGTGTTGAATTCTTTGATGCAGTCGTTCCCATGGAAATATGTAGTCTTGTACTGATTGCTCTCCTTGATTATTTGAGTAGGTTTTCTAATTAGACAAATGTCTTCCACTTAGTTTTTGAAACAGTGAAAATGGTGAAATCATAGAAATGCCTTCGATGATGAGAAAATTACAAAAATCGACAATAAGAATGTTCCTGTCAATGCTGATTTGAGCCTTTATTTCTTTGTTGCTTAGATTATTTTCTCTTTTACCATTCACCATTGATTAGTTTCCTTTCATTTAAAGCACTGCTGATCAATCAAGAGAGATGGGAGGGAGTGCGGGAGGGATGGAGGGAGGATACTAAGAATCCATATAAAGTGATTTTTATATCAGGCTTTGTTGAATTGATACCTAGATAAAATCTTAATTCCTAACTGCTGAGTCTCCAGATCAACCGCAATTTTACGCATGAGGGTTTGTTGAACCATTGACACCCAGATAAAATCTGAATTGCTAACTATTGTATCTCCAGATCAACTGAAATTTTATGCTGAATGGTTTTCCACCAGAAAAATTCAGATCTTGGTTGCAATATCATGGCACTAATCCCATATGTAAAGATGCCAAAGTAATCCTCTCGATATTAATTCCAATCTGAACTGATTGACAAATTTCTTCTGTGAAGCAGGAGTCCCAACTCGTATGAAAATTAAGAATGGGAGCTAGTTAGAGGAGAAGCAAGCCCAAATGCCCATGCAATTGCATTCTGGGAACCCCTCCTGACTATAAGCATGCCTTCCATTTTATTTGCAAAAATGTTCACTCCAACTTTGATTGCCAAGATTTCAGCCTGATTCAAGGAACCCATTCTATAGTTGCATCATGTGTGAAGTGAAGTGGCAACAGATTCGGGTGTGGAGCTGTTTGTTTCAAAATTTTACCAAGTACAGACCACTAGGAACTGGGATCAGAAGGGGTTGTTTGGATGCCTGTAAGTTTTGTAAGTGGGAAGTGACTTACTGGTAAGCCACTTACAGATGGTGTTTAGGGGGGGAAATTCTCCAGTAAGTCATAGGCAAAACTGCCAGGAGACTTCATGGGGCTGGGGGTGAGAAGTCACTTCTCTGTAAGTGACTTGCAGCTGAAAATCACTTTTCGGTGAAAGTCACAACTTAAAAACTTGGCATCCAAATGACCCTAAGCGGGAGCAACACAAAGGATCCTGAACAATGTCCCATGCCCACGGGACCTGAGAAGGTGAACTTCACCAAGCCGTGATCATCTTTGAGAACACCCTCAATCCCTGATAGCTGTGATCTCCATATAGCTTCCATCTATGCTTAAACTGCTACCAACCAGCAGTCAGAGTTGGACCAATAGTCCACTTTGACAGAAGGTCAGTCAAAATCTAAAATTACCTCCCTCCAATTATGAAGTAGATTGGATAAAGTGGATACCTGAGAATTTGGAAGAGGTACAACCCCAATGTACAAAATCTCTTTTTATCTATCAGACTATGCTCATAGCTAGCACGAAGATCTTCAAAATAACTTCTATTTCATTTGTTCCATATTTTCCACATGATTGGTAGTGGCAACATCCTCCAAAGGATTTTCCTCAAAGATTGAAAGGACCATCTATCCACCCATCTATCACAAACCCTGATGAACCCAACATGGCAAGAGAGAATTAGTCGGGTAGTCTTGCACCTGATACAAATAATGCAAGGACCTAATATGAGGGTATAACTTCTATTTCTTAAAATTCAGTACATAGGTGTCCCATTCTTATCGTTTTATTCCTATTTGATTTTATAATATTCACTCTACACATTTCACATGCTACTTTGGCCTTGTTAGACAAAGTATTGTTTTTAGGCTCCCTAGAAATGTGAAATCTTATGGAATTCCAAAAACTCCCATGTATATATTTTTATTTATTGATCATATTTCAAGAATAATGCTTGTTTGTAAGTGATGCATCTAATACAATGGAATCCTGTTGAAACACATCTTGCAAATACTGATGGAGGGCTATTAAGCTGGCCCTTTTCCAATTCCAGTCCAATTGGGGAGAGTTTCTAATGATGCCGAGGACTGCTGGTTTTGATAATTTTAATTCATTTATTTGGGATGATTCCTTCAATATCACTCTGTTGGTTTTGGAGTAGAGGCTCAGAGCCCAGAGCCTGGTCATGGACTTTCACATCAATGGCCTATTAAGAGATGCTTCAGGAAAAGACATCAACGGTGTGCAATAAAAGCCAAAGATTGCATGGCTCCTGACATTCTATCTCGATGACTTGGACTACTGGGGCCAATCAGATCAATAGGCAACCATACGACCTATTGTACAGAACCATGATTCTTCCTTCTAAGTTTATATTGTTTTGGTCAAGTATGCAGTTTCTAACAGTTGATGGTGAGAAGATGCATTTTGGCCATTTTGTTTTTGAAAGACTGCATTTTTTTTTTTCCCAAAACAATGAAATAATTTCCCACTTGGTGGCAGAAACCGGTTACACTTCTTGAGTACTCCCTCTCCTCAGTAACAGAAGGCATGGATGCGATAGCCTCAACCAGAGTCCTCATACGTGGAGAAAACAGCCATGCATCCATGCACGCTTTAACAGGAAAAACAGTCTATCGTAGTTTCAGGTTTGGCATACATCTCCTTGTGTGGGTCCCCCCTTCTCTCCTTCAAGCTACCAACACCCTTTTTTTTTTTTTGGTCAGTGGGACCGGAGCAGGAATGGATATCGTGGTTTCCAGTGTACGGGCATATGTGAGCGCACTCAACAAGATGTTGGGCTTCAGAGCTCCGACGGTGAAAAAGACAGCTTCTGCTGAAAGTTCTCAAGCTTCAGCTTGAACAAGGTACCTTAGGTAATCCACATATATCTTTTCCAAGTACAAGTCTTCAGGAATCCGCAAGTTTGGTGTTACGTCTTCTTTTTTCTTCAAAATATAGAGAAGGCCTGTACTTTATCAGAACAGTTTCAATTTCGACTGTTCATTAAAAGCTTCTCCATTTTATTTATTCATCTCTGCTGAGAGCCATAGAGACAATGTTGCAATATGCATTTTGCTTGATGAGTTGGCCAGTCCTTTTATTCCTTGTGAAGAATCTGATAGTGTGTAAAAAACGTTAAATGGGAATGCTGGACATACATTTGCTGCATCTCACTTTCACAAGCTTTCATCGCTTTTGCTTTCTTTTAGCACGGTGCCATGTATCAGTGGGCCCCAATTAGGGATGGTGATGGGTCAGGACCGCCCACTGGCCAACTGCTCTTACCTGCTTCTGAGGTGGGTTTGGGTCAAGCTAAATGGGCAGCAGGTTGGGCTCATGCTAGAAATATGACCTGCTTAAGTGAATAGGTTGGGCTAGGGTTGAAACTCACCCAACCTGACCTGCCCATATGGGTTATTAGGGTTGTACATCGAGCCAAGCCGACACGAATCAAGTCAAGGTGGGCCAAGCTTGGCTTGACTCGTCCGTGCTCTCCCTGAGCTCACCCTCGAGCTTACCATTGGAGCTTGGTTTGTTTGCCAAACCTTTCAAGGCGAGCTTGTGGATCGAGTCGAGGCAAGCTTACCTTGATTTTAGTTGAGCCTACTCCCATCTCAATTTATTATATTTTTTGTTACAAAATACAAATTAAAAGTCAACAATATTAAGTCCAAAATGTCTCATATGCCACAACATTAAGATTAAAAAAAAAAGTCTTACATATACTATTTAGATACCACAACATCGAGTCCAAAAAGTGAAAATATAATACAAAATATAAAAGCTCGAACAAAACTTTAAAAGTATACATTCCGTTATGCAGTTTTAGATGCATTCTCGTCTTGACTTCCATTTTCGTTCTCATCTTCAACATTGAAACTACTATCGCCCCAAATTAGATACAACCAATCTTGTGTACATATCAGTGTTTTAACTGTTTTCGAGGTGTGTGAGCTTTGATACTTGCTCACAACAACTTTACTCCCCGTTCTAAAAGCTAATTCTGATGCCATGGTCGAAATTGAAATTGAAAATATGTCTCATGCCATTAACGAAAGTATATGGTATTCATGAGCTCTGGACTTCGACCACTCTAAAACATCAAAATCCTATTCTTGTGACTTTATGATCGACTCGTTTAGATACTTATTCACTTCTGATTCAGTTTTCTACGTTTCCGTTTCTTCTTCGTCTAAAAAAGACAAAATCACAAACTCTCTTTCCTCTAATAGAAGTACTACACATAGATTGAGGAGCAACTATTGCATTGAATGTTGCGGCGAAAGTACCAATATATGAAGTGAACAACTCTTCAACTGTAATATAAATAATGGCGGCCTCCGCTGAAACTCTTTCAAAATTGGAATAAAGCGACCTAAAAATGTACCTAATAATTGCCATCTTGTACCGTAGATCCTTAACAACTGTAATGACCATTAACAAATGACAGTCAACCTAATAATGATCGAATTTCATTTGCATTCCTAGATCTATCACTTGTAAAAATTTGGACTCTTATTAACACACTTTTTTAGAGCGTCTATAATGAAAATGATTTATGGAAGAAACTGATTTGCCGTATGATACTTATTCCTAAAATCTCTGTGCAGTCATAAAATACTTTGAGAAACTAATGAACATATTCAGCTTTCATATATTCTTCATCACTAGGCATGTATGTGTACATTTTATCACACGTAGCAACTTCATGGAATGCAACTTTAAATTTTAAAACAATATCCAACATTTCATAAGTTGAATTTCTGCACGTGCAAACATCCAACTTCAACTGCTTTTTAGATTTCAAATCCAAACGTTGGATTATATTATTCCATGTATTTAGTTTTGAAGGTGACTCTATATATTTAACGCTATCTCGTATGTTGACGATCATGGAGTCAATAGCTTTCAGCCCTTCTTGTATAATCAAGTTTAATATGTGGGCACAACATCTGACTTAGAATATTCTACCCTCAAAGAATAAATTTGAATTGACTACGTAAGGAAAAAAAATAAAATCAAAGTGTCATTGGAAGATGCATTATTTAAAGTTATTGAAGAGATTTTCTTTTCGATGTTCTACTCAACAAGACAATTGTAAATGCAGTCCGACATTACCATATAAGTATGAGGAGGAACGTAACAGAAGTTTATATTTTTTTGGACTTTCCAATCTGCATCAACGAAGTGTGCGATTAATGACATATATCACTTTATTTGATTTGATGTTGTCCACATCTTCGAAGTCAAAACTTATTCTTGATCCGGATGCTAAAAGAATTTTCAAGTTTGCTTTCTCAATTGCATACATTTTCATGCACTCTTTTTTCACAATAAGACAAGTGGCCTTCTCACATTTGGGATTAAAAAATTTGTAAAATTTCATAAAAGTTTTACTTTCTACCATGCTAAACGACTTCTCATTAACCATCACCAATCTTGCATACTACTCTTTCATCTTTTCCTGATCATACTTATAGGCAGAAAGTGTAGCTTGAGAGTCATCATTTTCAGAAGCGGTAAATGAAAGTAACTGTTGGACTCCACCCATCGACGTTCTTGGTCTCTTCGCACATTTATCAAGATGCATATGATAATAAGTAGTAGAAGAACCAGAATACTTATTATAAAAAGTTTACAATATTTGTATCTAATCTTAATTGAACCATTTGATAGTGTGATCTCATCGAAAAATTTTCATTCCGCTGATATATATATATATATATATATATATATATATATAAATATATATATTCCTTTCACTAAATTTGAAGTCGTTTCAACTTTATTTTTCAATATGTCTCCCTCTATAATAAGAGATGTGACTGACGCACCGATACCGAAGGTATTTAGGTTTTCCTCACTAGTCATCTATAAATCAAAAGATAATGATAATGTAAGATCAGGGCCTTTATAGGTTGAAATAATCAGTCAATCACATTTATACGTGTATATAAATATATAGTATAAACAATATCGGAGGCCCTCCATAAATTGCAAGACACAAGTGTCTCAAATAGTTCTCTAATAAATAAATCCACTAGGGTATGTATGTATACATTACTATAGATTGTCCATAATTATTTTAAATTTTGTTTACTAATTGTCTCTAATGTTTCATCTATTCTTACTTGTCTTTATCTGGAGGTGCTAATTGTTTCTATCCTATTTGGTAAGATACCATGTATTGTCCTTATACAGTTTACATTAGGGCTGAAAGTCGGGTGGGTTCAACCTGATCGACCCCTGATCGGCCCAACATTGGGTTGGGCTCGGGTAGGATGTATCGATTTTGGTCTCAAGCTTGGGTTATATAATCACCAACCCGATAAAAGTTGAGTCAGGCTTAGGTTGAGGTAACTGTCTTGGGTTACCTAACCCAACTCGAACCCGATGGATATACAAGTTATAAATTATAATTAAGTGCGAATCATCTGTGTTGAAGGCACAAGAAATTCTAATGCCATTAGGTCTCATTAGTCCACACCTTTTTCGATGACTCAAGTTAACAAGATATGCCAGATTTCTCTCTCGAATATATATTTTAGCTTGTTTATTTGGAAAAAATGAAATACTTTACGATAAATAACTACATGTATAATTAATAAAATTATAGGTACAAAAATAAGATGTGTATTGAAATATAATAGACTAATATAATAATGAAAATATTAGCATGTATCCACCTGACCAACCTAACCAACCCGACCGAGCCTGCTTGGGTTGCGAATTCCCAACCCAAGGTTGGGTTGGGTTGGGTTGGGGTTGAGGTATAGGAACCTTCGGTTGGGCTAGGGTTGAGTACCAACATGACCCAACCCAACACGCCCGACTTTCAGCCCTAGTTTACATGTGAGCTGGAATTTTGACAGCCATCTCCCCATATTTTCCAGATATATGTAAAATTCAATACTGATCAGTTGCTACATGTAATCCATTATACATGGATAGAGGGAACCAATTAATAGAGAACCATATATCTGGAGAAAATATAGGGAGACGCCATTGAAATTCCAACAACATGCAAACCGAAAACAAGGACAATCTATAAGTACATGGTATGATATCGAACTGTCCAAAATGGTACAATTTAGGAATCCATAAAGAATAAGCATTTTTAGTCGAATGACTATACTTGTTCAATATGAATTCCTAAATGGAAGGGGGAATACATTACTAAGCTACTATGTGGCCTAAATACTAATTAACAATATCCGTTAACAAATAATCATAGATATAAACATTTAAAGAACAAATATCGAAATATATAAGAAAAAAAATTAGATAATGATTTAAATCAAGTGTAAGTTAAGTAACTTAAGTGAGTGCATTTATGGTAAGTGTTTACAACCTCAAGTGTAGGGTCGCGATGTAGTAATAACTCGGTAAGACCGAAGTCGAATCCACATGGACTAAACTTATACATATTCTAAAAATAACTAGAACTAGAAGAAGATCTAAATCTGAATTTTGAAATAATTGAAAGTAGGTGTGAATAATGTTGATTAAAACTTATGAATTTAAAGGTGAGAACTAGGGTGCCAAGGATCTACTTGTAGCTATTAAGATGCTACCTTACTTAATTTAAGGAATATAATTGGAATTGGAGTCCTATCTTATCGAATTGAAGGATAAAGCAATTTAAATGAAATCCGAACTTTTCATTGACCTAATTCTCAGTGGAGGATAATTGTGATGATTGGAAGGGATTCCATCACCCTACTATGCCCAGGAGATGATGATGAACATCATAATTTACCAATCTCACAACTCAAAACAGGAAAAGAAGATATCCAAAGCTATCAGAGCATCTATTGTAATTTGAGTCACAGTAAATTATGGAAAACTGAAAATAGTCCTTTAATATCAAACTAGAATTCAATGAAGTTCAATATAAATGAGAATTAAAGCAAGATAAACATCTCAACACACTACAAGCTTCACCTCTTAGCCCTAGCTAAGAGGTTTAGTTAACCATAGACATGATGAAACCAAAAACCCTTAAATAAAACATGAAAATAATCTAGGGAAGAGGAAGAAAAACTCTTGGGAGGCTTTTCCACCCTTTGACTCCACTCCTTAAACCCTAAAAGATGATTTGAGATGTCCTAGGGACTCCTATTTATAATTGTGAAACACTATCTTTCGCACCGCCTTGAAATTTCCGTAAACCGATCTTGAAACCGACTCAAATTTACGTAGCCACATTACGCTTCAGTCAGACTAAAGTCGAGTTTGAATCATGACAGGATTCTATTTCAGTAGTTGCCCGATTTTGATCACACCGAGCTTGGGTTCGGTCGGATCGAACTTAAGTGTCGCTCAAATCGAATTAACTCCAAAATTCATTGTTCTTTGCTGGAGTTTTTTGTGCACTTTTGGTTGGACCGAACTTGGGTTCGGTTGGACCGAATTAAGCTATGAATTTCATCATTGGTTGCTGGACTGTTTTGTGCGATTTTGGTTTGACCGAAGTTGGGTTCGATCGGACCAAACCTGTTTGTTTTATGCCGCGAATTCTGAAGTCTTTCTAGTCTTTTCTTCATCCTTCGTACTTGGTTTCCTTGGATCTTTGACATGCGAATTCTTCATTCTTAGTCTCCTAAGGTCCACCCTCTGCCTTGGTGACTCTTGAGTGTCAAATCCATGCTTTTAACAATCTTTTTAATCCAAGCTCTCAGATTCACCTCGCAATACAAATATGTATAAAATATATCCATTAAGCGTTATCATGTTCATAAAACCAAGATATAAATAGGGGGAAATATGTAATATTTGACTGTCAATATACCCCCCAACCAATATTTTGTTAGTCCCGAGCAAAACATGCGTGACATAATCTTCAACTCTCAATGTTCAAACCTATTATAAAAAACAATATTTTGTGTAAACAAGTATGAATGAGTATAATCCATACAGGCAAGAGAAAATTTAAAAACCTAGAGCTGAACCAAGCGAGCAATCAATTAAATAGGTTCTTCATTATTACTTAAGAGCATAAGTTTATATATCAAGTTTTTCCAACGTGTTCAGTGATTTCCAACTTACTCTCCATAAAAAAAATACAATCATTTCATAATGTTAGCCATGCCCATCACCTCATGACTAATTAAATAATCAAGTGCTGACTCCGAACTTATCCCCTTTTTCTTCTTTTTCCGGTTTCTGATTTTATATTGACGATCTCTTTTTATTCATTCTTTTCAGACTTTACATCTTTATTCTTTTCATATTATTCATTCTTTTCATTCTTTTTCATCATACATGACCTTTGCATCGATCTCACTGTTTTTTTTTTAAAATCTTTTTAACTGGTTCTTTTCATCTTTTTAAGGTGGATAAAATTCTCTAGACTTAATTCTCAAGATTTATCAATGATTCACATACTAACAATCAGAATTCTAACATAATTTACAGAAAATAATTTGAATGTGGCTTGTGACTTAGATTAACATGATATTCAAACTTACTCTTAATTAATTAAGTGCAAGAACTTAAGTGATAATTTACTCGGTTGATCAAACTCCAACAATTGAAAATTCAATCTCCATCTTATCACCATACTCAAAACCTTCTTAAGTGTACAAACTTTTGTTTTCCAAACAGATTTTTAATTTGAAAAATTGAAAATTTTCAAAATTTTTGCTCAAAGACTAAGAAAATACTGATTAGTTTACCTAATCCACACCCCCTAATCTAAAACTTACATTGTCATCAATGTAAAAGATATGAGCATACAATGCATATGAGGTAACAAAAAGAAAAGAGAAATGATGGAAAGGTAATACCTGGAGAAGGAGAATTGAAACTTTTCCAAAGTGCTCAACATCAAATGGGTTAGCATGTAGACTAAACAAACTCATAGCAAACTATTCTAATCATAAATCCTACGAAAGCAATAAACCTAATTACACGTCCATCAGACTAGGAAGTCAATCCTGATACATAGGATTAATCAGAGGTATGGACATATCCTCTGAATTAAACTTCTCAACAAATGACTTTAAAAGATGTCCATTCACTTTAAAAACATTTCCATTTGTTAGATTCTTTATCTTGATGGTCTCATGAGGATAGACATTAATAACAGTGAAATGGCCGGTCTAACAAGATCGAAGTTTACCTGGAAAAAGATGTAACCGAGAATTGTACAGATGAATTTTTTGACCAGCTGTGAATGATTTCTGAAGGATGTTTCAGTCATGGAACACGTTTATCTTGTCCTTGTAAATCCTCGAGTTGTCGTATAAGTCATTTCGGATTTCTTCAAATTCTTTCAATTGAACTTTGCGCAACGAGCTGACGTTGTCTAAGTTAAAATTTAGATTTTTTATAGCCCAGTAGGCTCTATACTTCAACTCCACAGGTAAGTGGCAAGCTTTCCCATAGACAAGTTTAAAGGGAGACATTCCAATGGGGGTCTTATAATGTAACGCCCCGACTTTTCAGGACTCGAGTATGCAACTCGTTTCCCAAAAACCTGAGTGTTAACTTATAAAGAGCCAAATCCCATATATAATTTATTATTTTTTTTATCAGAGTTAACAGATAAGCGTAGAATGGACAAGTCAGCATAAAGGAAAATTTGTATTTTATTTAGAATGTACAAGAGGTTGCCCATAATGACTTATACAAACAAATGTCTCAAACTTACAATTACAAGTGAAATGATGTTACATGTAACCAAAGCAAAATATAACAAATCTTGAACTGTAAACCATGTAGCAACTCTTGACAATACAATCATGCATCTTCAACAGTGGCACTTTGTTTCTCATCAGTCTGAACCTGAAACTCAATCAAGCCACTTGTGCTACCTGTACGATTATATATTTAATGGATGAGTGACCAACTCAGTGTGAATTCCCATTAAGATTACACACCGCCGCATTAGGTAAGCATAGTTATAAAACAAAACATATAAAACAATACATGATGTAGGTCTTATTAGATGCATGAATGCGTGAATGCAATCATCGCCCCGGGGATGCTCATCTGTGTGGACAGTGGACTCGTTACCCATGCAATCATCGACCTAGGAAAAACATCCAGTCGGACAAATACGTACATCATGTACGATAACAATAAATGCTGGTCTGTGCCATGTATGCATGATTAGTCAACCCTTTATTAGTCCAGTTATAATCAACCAATTTAAATAAGCTTAAGGTCAGTACGGGAGCTCGTCACCATCGTAGGCAGACAGCTCGGGCATAGGTCCCATATCACCATTCCCGGCTCATGAGACTACCATCATGGGATGCTTAATGGAACCCCGTCGACTAGTGGCCAATCATATTACAATTTATGGGGCTTACCATCGCATGGTTGCACGGTATAAAACATCGAACCTATATAGGGAAAATACCTGAAACAAAGCCACATATGGCGATATCAAAACAAGTCATATAAGGTAAATATCAAAATAAGCCACATAGGGCGAGTATCAAAACCATGCGATAAAAGACCATCCTTAAAAACCACTTAAACGCAACAACCCTGGATGGTAGGCCCACATTAATATCCAAATTAAACCACCATTCTATAACCACTAAGTCGAAGGCCTATTACAACCACAATCAATCGAGTTGCATCCCAAGTATGGGTGTACATTTATAAGTGAGGGTTTCCCCATTGATGTACCAGTTTAAGTTCCATAAGCAATACACAAGTACTCCACAAGCATAGGAAAATATGCAGGATAAATATTAAACATGAAATCTAACAATTCAGTTCCATCAATTACACATGTGATTATAAGATGGAGATATCAATTAAAATAAAACTATACTTAAGCTAATGGGAAAATGAAAAGCTCAAGGGGAAGAAATCATCACCTTATACTTGCAATCACCAATTGATGTCGTTAGGAAGCGCGTGCATCCTTAGAATTGAATCCTACCATGGGTTGTGAAGTTGTACGTGAGATTAGGTTTCTACGAAGTATTTATGGTCAATATGAATGTAACATAGGGTTTGGATTACTTGTTTTTGGGGTTCTAATGTAGAACTTAGGGTTTTATCCTGGAGTTTAGTCCTATACTTAGATTCTAGGTTTTGATTATGAAATTTGGACTCTAATTTGCGTGGCCATTAATGATGTTGTTAATGGGGATAATGGATGGATAAGTTTAATAACAATGCATTAGTTATTAATTTTGGAATATTACAATGGCCAATATTACAATATTTACTAGCAACTTACAATTAATAGTACTAATAGCGACTCACAATAGTAATATCAACCGTAAAAGGAACCTATCAATGAGCCCATCAACGATAGAACTCAACCCGGTGAAAGAAGTAAACCAACTTGAATGGTCAGGTTCGAGTTTATATGCTTCCTATAGTTAGGATTATAACCTAGGGTTTTGGTTAACTTAGATTTAAGATTTAAATGTTGGTTGATGTACAATTGTTAATAATATTAATAATTTCGAAGTAACCATAAACGTTAACGATATATTCAATATTAGCCAACGTGACAGCAATAATCTTTGTGAGGCAATTAAATAGTTTCTTTACTATTAGTGATAATATGAGAAATAAAACACTTATATTTAATAATTGAAATTTTGTCTGTAGTAACTAATTTTAGTATATATATAATTTACTAATGGTTAATTATATTTAGCTTTAGTAATCCTAGAAATGACAATAATGGTAACATTTATAATTGAAATAATTTCAATCAGGAAGGAAAATGCGGACTCGCCTTAGTCGACTCGGTTCGAGTCGAGTTGACTCGACTCAACACAATCAACTCAAAAACCCAACTCTCTTTTATTTTTCTTTTCTTCTTCTCTATTTTCATTTCTCCTTGCTGGAACTCCAGTAACATTTGGATTGGCCCAGACCTGACTCGACCCAATTGGACTCGGTTCCAGCCGAGTCGACTCGGTCTTCACTCGTTTCTCTTCCTCTCCTTCTTCTCCCTTCATTTTCTTTTCTCACTCTTCTTCCTCTGCTTCTCTCTTCCTTTATTTCTACCCAACCAGTAGCACTTCTGGCTTGAGCCATACCCGTTCCAGGCTCAGCAACAAGCCAGACTTGGCTAGCTACCTTGAAGGTGCCGAAATCACCCTAGCAACCAGCCCACCTTCAACCTTTTCCTCCCTCCTACTTCATCTCCTTTCTCTCCCCATCCTCTGTAATTGGACTAGCAAGGAAACCAGATCCGAATCGGTCCAGCAACTCCGAGTCAGAACCGAGGCTGAGTCATGCTTGGCTCGGCTGCGAAGTGCAGTGCGACCCATGCACTCACTCGCTCTCGCTCTCTCTTCTTTCTACTCCCTATCTCCTTCTTCTTCTCTCTTTCTCCCTTCTTCAGTCCTTGTATGCCCAACCGAGTCAGGCCTCGACATCAGACGCTGTCCAACTTAGCAGAGCCTAGCGTGAGGCTCGGTTGCAGCACGATGCACCCTCTCCCTCACTTTCTTCTCCCTTTTCTTCCTTCTTTCTTTCTTCTTTTCTTTCATCCATTGCAGGTCCAGCAAAATCGCTGGACGACCGGGCTCTACCCGAATCAACGCACCAACTCGGTTTGGTGCAACTTCAATAAGGAAGAAGGCCGGGCAGCAATGGTGGATCTCTTCCCGTTGCTTCTTTCTCCATTCCGACAACATGAGAGAGTTCCTAGGGGTGCAATGGAGCTCGGTGACGTGTTGGACCAAACGTTTGAAAGGTTTTTGGTGGTGGGTTCGGGCGTTGAAGGTTGCAGCTGGTTTTTCATGGCTGCCGTAGAATGGGAGGAATAGGGCATTTTCTCTCCTTTCTTATAGGGATTCCAGCACTCTTAGGTCCATTGGATGTGAATGGAAGGCTGGGATTTGATCCCAGCATTCGGTTTTCTTAAAACAGCTACTATCATGATGGTTTTGGTCTAGAAGGAAGCCCTAAACCGCTGTTAGAATGGGCGGTTGAGATAGGCCCGAATGGAGGGCTAAGATGAAAGGTTTTCTCCTTACATGGATCGCCCTCGTGGCAACAGCAGGAAACAGTTTCCGTTTTTGGAAACCGACTTGTTTGTATGGCCTATTTGCACCACAGATTGTGTGCCTGCGTGCGGGATCCCAGACATAGGATTTGGTGGGGCTTGGTCAGAATGTTCGTCCGCACCAGATGGATGGATCAGATCATGGCCCTGGGTGTGATGGTGGGCCACTGATCGAAATCACGGACGGCGTCCGTTTGCTAGCTAAGAATGAGAAAGGAGGGAGAGGATCCCTCCATTTGTGGGAAGTCACGGGTCAAACCCGTTTAAATGGGTTTCTTGACCCGGTGCTCAGCGGGAGCACACGACCTATGCACATGCACCATGTGCATGGGGTCATCCATGATGATTTTAATGGATCTACTCCGTCCATTCTCTTTGGAGGTCCCCATCAAGCTCTCTGGCCAAGATTCAGGCAGATCCAATGCCTAGGTGGGGCCACACTTTCTAAATACAGGGTTATTTTGTGATTTATGACTATATGACGATCAAATTAATTCTAAATGTAATCCTTGTTAATTCCTATGATTCTTAGCCTAGCTTAGGTGAAAACCATTGGTGAGTTTAGTGATCAAGTGGTCTACTTTTCATGATTAGGTGATGTATCTTCTATGGGGATTTCAAAAGCTAGAGGATCGATGGGTTTGTTGATCTAGGCCTTAGAATTCAAGGTGGACGGTTTGACTCATTCCTCAAAGTGATTGAAGTCCTAAAATAGGTTTCTCTAATGACGTGATGGTCCATCTTGAGTAATAACAGGTGGATTGCTTTGATCTATAGGTGGGGATTGTTTTCGATGGTCGGATCATCCCAAATTGAACATCGACGGTCAAAAGGACCCCTAAGGACCATCTGTGCATTCTAGACCATCTGTCTCATGTGTTGATAATTCTTTTACTACTATCGAAGTCGTTAATAATATTATTTGCATCATTGTATTATCATTCCCTACTTTATCTTTGTACATAATTATTGTGTGTACATAAGTATTTAATCATTTAATTATTTATTCATTTATTTTCATTAGTGGTAGTATTTTACGTAGGAGCTATCCTTGGTTAAAGCCATCAATGGTTTGAACCATGTCTTGTTAAGTCATGTGTGTAAATCCTGTGCATGGTTACTACTCGATCAACTTATGGTTAGTCCTATAATTCGAAGGTTGAGTTATGGAAATCGATCGTTAGATTGATTAATGGAACGTTGTGATTGATTCATAATTTATCTGAAGAGTCCTAATGTAAAGGTATGGTCCACCTGATGTTGCTAATGGATGGCTTGGTTGTAGTGGTCAAGTAATGGACTCCGGCATGGCCTGATAAATGGTGGGTCTGGGGGTTCGGGGTTTGATGTCGATTTATTAGGGTGGTTGGAATCCTAAAGATGGAGTTACCTGATGATGTAGTGGTCCATTCTTAAAATAAGCGGATGGACGGCCTAATTATGGATATGGATTACATTCAACTGTTAAATTTAGGCTAGAATGCACGTGAACGTTTGCTCAAGCTAGGCTTATATTTATTCTAATTTGGTTATATGGTAACACCCGAGTACTGAAAGGTACGAGGTGTTACATATAAGCTGTACGGGAAGCCCATAAAGCATCGGTCAAGCGAATTGACCAATCCTTACGGTCTGGGTTAACTGTTTTTTTTTTTCAGAATTTGTTTAATTTCCCTGTTAGAAATTTTAACTTGCCCGCTTGTCTGCGTGTGGTATGGAGTGCTCACTTTATGAGAGATGTCATATTTCTTCATTAAGTTCTCAAATGGCCTATTACAAAAGTGTGAACCTCCATCACTAATAATGGCTCGAGGCGTTCCGAATCGGGAAATGCTGTTTTCTTTTAAGAATCGAATGATCATTTTATGATCATTATTCTAGCATGGGAGCACTTCAACCCACTTAGTGACATAGTCTATTGCTAACAAAATGTAAATATTTCCAAAGGATTGGGGGAATGGTCTAATGAAATCGATGCCCTTGCAATCAAATGCTTCAATGATAAGAACCGGGTTTAGAGGCATCATATTTCGACAGGACAACTCTCCCAATTTTTGACAACGCTCACAAGCTCTGCAAAACTCATGAGTATCTCTGAACATCGTGGGCCAGTAAAAGCCACACTGCATAATTTTGGCTGTGGTCTTTTTAACAGAAAAGTGACCACCAAGGGCCTGAGAATGACAAAAGGAGATGACACTCTGGTGTTCATTATCTAGCAAACATCTCCTTAGAATTTGGTCTGGGTAGTATTTAAATAGATAAGGATCATCCTCCCGGTGAAGAATTTTTTCTTATCTTGCACAGTCCAATGTGTCAGCGTGAAACTTGTAGCAAGATAATTCGCAATGTCAGCAAACCAAGGTAATTGGGAGAGTCTAAACAATTATTCATTAGAGAACATATCATTTATAGGTGTCGGCTCAAGGGAATCGGGGAGATCAAGCCTAGAGAGATGGTAAGCCACTACGTTCTCTACTCCCCTTTTGTCTCGTATTTCTATATCGAATTCTTGAAGTAAAGGGATTCATCTTATCAAGTGGGGCTTAGTATCATTCTTAGAAAGAAGGTACTTCAACGTCACATGATCAGTGCAAATGATGATCCTGGATCTAATCAAGTAGGACTTAAATTTGTCCAAAGTGAACACTACGACTAAGAGTTCCTTCTTCGTAGTAGAGTAGTTTACTTAGGTAGAATTTAGAGTTCTACTTGTATAGTGAATCACATAGGGCTTCTTCTGTTTTCTCTGACCTAACATCGTCCCAATAGCATAGTCAGATGCATTACACATAATCTCAAAATGGATGCTCCAATTGGGTTGTTGCATGATAGGTGCGGTAGTCAACATAGCCTTGAGCTTAGTGAAAGCTTCTTGTCATTACTCAGTCCACTCGTATGGTGCATCCTTTTGAAGTAGATTGCATAAAGGACGAGAGATGGCTAAAGTCCTTTATAAATCGTCTATAAAATTCGGCGTGTCTTAAGAACGATCGTACGTTACGTATGCTCTTAGGTAGATGTAGGTTAGAGATAAGATCAATTTTAGCCTTGTATACCTCAATTCCCTTAGACGAAAATATATGTCCAAGCATTATTTCCTTAAGAACCATGAAATGTCATTTTTCCCTATTCAAAACTAAATTCTTTTCTTCGCATCGCTTTAACACATTTTTAAGATTTTCTAGACACTCGCTGAAGGATAGACCAAAGATAAAAGTCATCCATGAAGACTTCTAAATATTGCCCCACCATGTTAAAAAATATGCTCAACATGCATCGCTGAAATGTGGTGGGGGCATTACATAGTCCGAATGACATCTTTCGGTAAGCAAATGTGCCAAAGGGACATGTGAATGTTGTCTTCTCTTGATCTTTAAGGGCTATCTCATTCTGATTGTAGCTCGAATACTTGTTAAAGAAGCAGTAGTAAGAATGACCAGCTAGCCTTTTCAAAATTTAATCAATGAAGGGCATAGGAAAGTGGTCTTTCCTTGTATGGTATTCAATTTCTTGTAGCCAATGCACATTCTTCAAATAGTAGTGACTCTAGTTGGCACGAGTTCATTGTCAGCATTGGCTACGATGGTGATTCCGGACTTCTTGGGAATTACTTGAGTTGGACTCACCCATTGACTGTCCGATATAGGGTATATGATACCCACATCATACAACTTAACTACTTTAGCCGTAACCACTTCCTTCATGTTGGGATTTAACCGACGTCGTGGTTATCGAGAAGTTTTCGCATTATCCTCAAGATAAATGTGGTGAGTATAAATCAAATGGTCAATTCCCTTGAGGTTCGCAATCGACCATCCAAGGGCTCTTGTATGCTCAGTGAGAGCGGAAATAAACACTCTCTCCTGTTCTTTCTTAAGATGGGAAGAAAACATCATAGGGTATGTCTCATCTTGACCTAAATAAACATATTTAAGATTAACAGGCAATGGTTTCGGGTTAAGCTTTGGTGTCTTGAGGTTACACAATAGAGGCACTACATCGATTTGGGGCTATTTTTCAAATTGTGGCCTCCACCAGTTAACTTCAAGTACCAGCGCAGAATCAAGTATGACATCCATCTCCTTAATTGTGTCATCATCCAAATTAAGGGAGTGAACCAAGCACGTCTCTAGAGTGTTAGAGTATAGGGTCAGAAGTTCTCTATCTTCCATAAAAGAATCGATCATATTAATGTTGTGGGTATTGCCAACATCCTCTAACTATTTGTTCATGTTGAAAAAGATATTGAGCTCCAATGTCATATTTCCGAAAGATAAATTTATAATTCCATTCCTACAATTAATGATTGCATTTGATGTAGCAAGGAATGGACGAATGATGAAAATTTTAGTGCTCATATCTATAATGAGTTGAGTATCCAGGACAATAAAGTCCACTGGATAATAAAATTTATTAACCTGGACCAACACATCCTCAATCATCCCTCTTGGTATGCGAACTGAGTGATCGGCAAGTTGTAATGTGATCCGGGTGAGTTTTAATTCACCCAGACTCAATTGTTCATAAACCGAGTAAGGGATCATATCTACACTCGCCCCTAAGTCAAGAAGTGCATGCTTAATCTGTTGATTCCCAATTATACATGTGATAGTTGGGCTACCAGGATCTTTATAATTTTGTGGCATATCTTACTTGAATATGACACTCACTTTTTCTGTCAGAAAAATTTTCTTTTGTATGTTTTGCCATCTTTTGGTAGTGCAAAGATCTTTTAGAAATTTGGTATATGAAGGGATTTGTTTAATGACATCCAGTAGAGGAATATTGACATTTACTTGCTTAAGCACCTCTACATTATCCTGAGAATTAGATAGATGTTTTGGTGCAATCAACCGATGGAGGAATGGTGCAATTGGCTTACTTTGGGGTTCTAGTTCTAACCCATGTCAGGCATTACTAGGTCATCATTCTCAGTTTCTTCTGGGTCCTTAGGCTTTTCAACCCTCACCGGAATAGTTTTATCAATAATCTTCCCACTCCTAAGAATGGTGATAGACTTAGCTGGCTCCATCTGATTGGAAGAACTTGGGTCACTTATTTCATATTGCAGTTTTGGATTAGGGAGAGGCTGGGCTGGAAGGATCCCTTTCTCCCCACTTGAATTTTTTGTCTCAAGCCCTTGTATGACCTTTGTAAGGTCTTGAAAGGCTTGTAGCATACCCTAGTTAAAAAACTATTGATTTTAAATATGTTTTAATGGGTTCCAATCCTTGCCTGAGTGGTAGACTCGGAGGAGTTTCAACACAAGGTCTTGGGTTCAAAACCCATAAGTGGTGAAATCCCACTATGACGTGCATAGGTGTGTGGCGGGTGTGTGTGTAAAAAAAAAAAAAATGTTTTATGACCGGATCCTCTTGAGGTTTCCTTTGATTCATAAATTGGTTAAGGATTCCTTGAGGAGTAACAGTTTGCCCATTTCTCAAATTGAAATTTGGATGGTTCCTTCAATTTGAGTTATATGTATTTGAGGTGGGTCTGCTGAAAGGTCTTTGGTAGTTGTTCACGGCATTTGATTGCTCATTCAATATCTCTTGAAAAGTAGGAATTGTTGGGCAATTTTCAGTTGTATGTAGTTACAAGCACGAATACCACAATCAACTTTCGTAGCCTTTTCGGGTTTTGCCTTCTTAAGTTTCATGGCCTTGACTTTTCTTGTAAGTTTGACTATTCTTACATTTACATAATCTTCCTCTTTTAAGACATAAATTCATTCTCTTTCCTTTGATTGAGTTGGCTTAGAAGTGGTAGTTATTGAGGAGGTATCCCATGATTGCATATTTTCAGCAAGTTTATGAAAATATTCCATGCATCATCGACTTCCTTGTTCATGAATTCCCCATTACACATCATCTCCACAAATTAGTGTATGGATGTGGTCAATCCCTCATAGAAAAAGATTATTATCCTCCATGTTTCGTAGCCATGTTATGGATATGAATTTATGAGATCCTTAAATTGCTCCCAACATTGGAAGGTCTCATCTTCTTTTTACGCAAAATTCATGATTGCTTTCCTTAAGGTATTCCTTTTGTGATATGAAAACAACTTTTTAAGGAACTCCCTTGTCATCTCAGCCCATGTGCCAATGGACCGTGGTCTTAAGGAATGCAACCATGACTTAACCCTTTCTTTCAAAGAGAAATGAAACAATTTCAGTCTTATCGTGTCTTTAGCCACATTTGGGAAGTATAGTGTAGATATTATCTCATTAAACTCTTTCATATGCAAGTATGGACTTTCAGATTCTAGTCCATTAAACTTAGGAAGAAGTTGAATCACTCTCAGTTTAACATCCACAGTTCTTACATTCAATGGGAATATATGCGGGAAGGTGTACTCATCCCCCCCGCTTGTAAATAATCACGTAGAGTATGAGGCAGGGGTGCATTATACACGTCATTGTCATCATGAACTTCCTCAACTGGAGGTTAAGGTTTATTTGCAACCATCATTTCTTTAGACTCAGAGGGTCTTAAGTGATGTTTAATCTTACGATGCCTATCCCTTCGACTAATCCTCGTTCACTCAAAAGACGTAGAGTGTTATCATGGACCCACTTGGGCATAATACACTCTCAGCCCTCAAGTAACTAAACCTAAGAATAAAGAAAATTAAAGAAAATTAGAAATCTAGAAAAGAAAGAGAGAATTGGAAAGAGGTTACTAAATTAGAGTTGCTATGTTAGGATTCTACAAAACAGAAAACAATGTTAGTTTCTAAAACTAATTTCAGAAAAAAAATCCTAACTTAAAAACATAACGGAAAAATAAACCCTAATCTTAACTTAATTGTAATACTAATTAATCTCAGAAAAACATAGCCATAGTCCTCGGCAATGGTGCTAAAAACTTGTTCACAACCCTAAGTGTAGGGTCGCTATGTAGTAATAACTTGGTAAGACGTAGGTCGAATCCACAGGGACTAAACTTGTACGCATTTTGAAAATAACTAGAACTAGAACTAGAAGAAGATCGAAATATGAATTCTGAAATAATTGAACGTGAGTGTGAATAATGTCGATTAAAACTTATAAATTTAAAGGTGGGAAATAGGGTGTCAATGATCCACTTGTAGCTATTAAGATGCTACCTTACTTGATTTAAGGAACGCAATTGGAATTGGAGTCCTATCGTATCCAATTGAAAGATAAAACAATTTAAATCAATTCTGAACTTTTCATTGACCTAATTCTCAATGGAGGAGAATTGTGATGATTGGAAGGGATTCCATCACCCTACCATGCCCATGAGATGATGGTGAACAATAGGATTTACCAATCTCATAACCTCAAAACAGGAAAAGAAGATATTGAAAGCTATTACATCATCTATTGTACTTTTAGTCACAATAAATTATAGAAAACTAAAAATATTCCTTTAATATCAACCTAGAATTCAATGAAGTTCAACATAAACAAGCATCAAAATAAGATAAACATCCCAACACGCTACAAGCTTCACCTCTTAGCCCTAGCTAAGAGGTTTAGTTAACCATAGACATGATTAAATCATATTTAACCATAGACATGATTAAATAAAAAACTCTTAAATAAAACATGAAAATAAACTAAGGAAGAGGAAGAAAAACTCTTAGGAGACTTCTCCACCCTTTGGCTCCACTCCTTAACACTAGAAGATGATTTGGGATGTCTTAGGGACTCATATTTATAGTTGTAAAATAGTATCTTTCGCACCGCCTTGGAATTTTTGCAAATCGACCTTGAAATCGCCTCAAATTTACGCTGTTGCGTTATGCTTCAGTCGGACCGAAGTCGAGTTTGAGTCATGTCAGGATTCTGTTTCAGCAGTTTCCCGATTTAGGTCACATTGAGCTTGAGTTCAGTTGGACCAAACTTAAGTGTCGGTCGGACCGAATTAATTATCGGTTTAACCGAAGTAACTCCGAAAGTCATCGTTCTTCGCTTGAGCTTTTTGTGTACTTTCAATCGCATCGAATCCTTCGGACCGAACTTGGGTTTGGTCGAACCAAATTATCCTTCGGTCAAACCGAATTAGCTCTGAATTTTATTGCTGGTTGTTGGATTGTTTTATGCGATTTCGGTCGGACCGAAGTTGGGTTCGGTTGGACTGAACCTGTCTGTTTTCTGACGCGAATTCTGAAGTCTTTCCAGTCCTTTCTTCATCCTTTGTACTTGGTTTCTTTGGATCTTTGGCACATGAACTCTTCATTCTTGGTCTCCTAAGATCTACCCTTTGCCTTGATGACTCTTGAGCGTCAAATCCATGCTTTTAACATTCTTTTCAATCCAAGCTCTCATATTCACCTCACAATACAAACATGTATAAAATATATCCATTAAATGTTATCATGTTCATAAAAAAAAGATATAAATAGGGGGAGATATGCAATATTTGACACTTAACAGTAAGCAAGTTAAGTTAGTGTATTTAATCTATACAAGTAAAAAATATAATACATCTTTCATAATTTAAATAGTCTCCTTGATACTCATCTTCTTCATCGAAACCCGAGTACACTACTCATTTTTCGAAAACCCAAATGTTAACCTTTAAAAATAGCCCAAATTTCAAGTACATTTTTTTTTTTTCTTTTCAGATTTAGCTGTATAGCAGAATAGAAACAATTCAAGTATAAAAGGAAGTCCAATTATATATATTTAATTATTCAAGTGGCTGCCCGAAGGCTTATACAAACCAATGTCTTAAGGATAACAATTACAAGAAGTAACAATTTAACAAATCAATCAGAATAAAACGCTGTAGACTTGTGCTGCGTGTATAAACACACATCCCTGATATCTGTACCGTGCTTTTCGTCAATCCGGTCATGAGTATTACTTAAATTTCCCTCACAACCCGTACGGTTAAATATTCAAAGAATGATTAGTCAACTCAATGTGAATTCCCCTTAAGATTACACGCTGTCACATTAGTTAAGTATAGTTAAGACAAAGCAGAAATAATAGTTCACATCGTACGAAACATTCGAGGAGTCTTGTTTAAATGTATGAATGCATGTACATGCTTATAGGCCTAAGGATGCACATTCAGATAGCAAAAAGGTTACCTAAGGAGAACTAACCACTCGAAAAAGTACTTAAAAGTACGCCCTAAGGAGAACTAGCCATCCGAAAAAGACCATATGAGGAGGACACCTAAGGCGAACTAGCCTCATGAAAAGTACTTTAAGGTATGCCCTAAGGAGAACTAGACACCCGGAAAAGTCCGCATGCAATGAAATGCATGATTAATCCAACTGTTATTATTCCTATTTTAAACAACCATTTTAAGAAAGCTCAAAAGTCACTATAAGGGACTCATCACCTAGCATAAGCCAACAGCTCGGGCATAGTTTCCGATACCACCATCCCCAGCTCATGAGACTCCAACACTAGAATGTCTAATGGTAACCTCCTCAACTAGTAGCCAATTATAGTTTAACAAGTGGAACTTATCATCGCAGGATTATACGAAAATATTCCATCAAGCCACGCAGGGCAAATATTCAATTGAAGCCACATGGGTTATATATCAAATCAAAGCCACATAGGGCAAATAGTCCATCAGAGGATGCGATAAAAATGGATTATCTCCAAAAGCCACAAAGGCGCAAATGTTCCGTAGGATGATAAGTTCACAATAGAATTTCATTTAATCCAATACACAAAATGGCCACTAGATTGAGGGTCCACTGTAATCACAATCAATCAAGTTACATCCCAATATAGATATACATGTATAAGTGGAGTTTTCCACAATGTGATGTAGCAATTCAAATTCATAAACAGTCTGCAAGTATGAGAAGATATTTAAGTGAAACATGTAAGTGTTCATACTAGATCAATATTGAGCATATAAATCATGAATCAATTCTAATTAATAATACATGTATAATGAAAATAGAGATATCAGTCGTAAGTTAAAATAGAAAGGGAAACTATTAGTTAAAACTAACAAGAAAGCAAAAAGCTCAAAGGGAAGAAGTTATCACCTTATGAGTCAAATCGTCAACTAATATCGTCAGAAGGTGCATGCATCTTTAAAATCAAATCCTACCCTGAATTTTAAAATTGTACGGTTAGATTCAGGTTCTGCACACTATTTATGGTTAAGATCCTAACCTAGGGTTTGGATTTCTTAAATTTAGGGTTTCATCCTAGAGTTTAGTTCTAGACTTAGATTCTAGGATTTGAAAGTTAATTGATGTACGATTGATCACAACGTTAATAATATTAATAATTGCAAAATCATCATTAATAGTATCGATGTAATCAGTATTAGCCAACATGATAATAATAATCATTATGACGGTGATATATGGTATGATCTACCATCAATGGTATTATTTAAGAGTTATTAGTGTAAATGGTCTATTGGTGGCTAATCGTGTTTGATAATCATAATAATCATGGTACTGACAATTAATGGTAAATCAAAACAATCATATTTGAAAAGGAGGAGTTGACTCACAATAGACGACTCAGTAGTTCGATTCAGCTGAACTTGGCGGAGCTCACCCAAATCAACCTAGCATCGCCACTTCCTCTTCTTTCTCCTCTCATATGTATTTGTTGATGGTCCAATAGTAACACCTAGACCACCAACTCATCCTAATTCGATCCAGACTGGGGACCCCGCATGACTTAATCGAGTCAACTTGGCAGAAACCCGACGACAACCCACTCTCTCTCTCTCTCTCTCTCTCTCTCTCTCTCTCTTCTTGTATCTTCCTACCCAATCCCTAACTAGCAGGGTGGTTGGATTAGACCAGACCCACTTGGCTCACCCTGCATCGAGTTGAGCCCAAAACTCGACACAGACCCTAACTCAACTCGCCCTAAACTTTCTTTCTTTCTTTCTTCTTCTTCTCGTTTTTCTACTTCCTTTCTTCCCTTTCTCGTGTTCTCTTTTTCACCCTATCGGAATGTCCAGTAACTTGCTGGACTCATCTAAACTCAACTTGACTCGCCCAAAAAACTCGGTGAGTCGACTCCGTCTGACTTGTTCCTCTCCCTGCCACTTCCTTTCTTCCTTTCTTTCATCTTCTTCTCTTTTGCTTCCTTTCTCTCATTCTCTTTCTTACGGCTATACATGGCCTGGACTCAGCCCAGCCTTGAGTCTAGTCGCATGACCTACACTGAGTCTCAATCCAAGCCAAACCGAACTTGGTCCAGACTCGGTGTGGCAAAATCTGAGCCTGGCTAGTGATTTCCCTGCCTTTCTTCCTTATTTCTGGAAGTCCAGAGTTGCCCCGAACCAGACCAAAGATTGGATGGGGACTCGGTGAACTGATCGAGTCACGCCAGCGTGTTCAAACTCAGCAGCGAGTTGACTCAAGTTCTCTGGTTGATTCTCTCCTTCTCTCTCTCTCTCTCGTTCCTTTCCATCTCTCTTCCCTCTCTCCTCTACCTTCTTTCTTTCTCTTGCAGCTCATACACCAGCTATATGGTATAGTTAGGTGCAGAACTTGGACGAGTTGACTTGGCATAGTGCGACACCCGAAATGGCGCTTCTTCTGTCTCTTTAGCCCTAAAAGTTAGCCTTTTAGGGGCTCTATTAACCTCGTTCTAAAGGGTTTGAATCTTAACTAATCAAAGGATAAGTTACGGTTTCTTATTATTTAATTCGTGATGTTTTGTGACCACATAATTGAATCAAGCTTGCATGGCTTCGATCAAGTGTTAGGGATGCATTTTTGGGACCCAAGCCGACCTATCTAACGTCTTAGATTAGTAATTCGTGATCAAACTCGATGGTGGGTGTTTTCGGTAAGATGAAGAACATGGCAAGGTCGACAATGGTGATTTTCGATCCATGTCCCCATCAAAGGATCTGAGGCTTTTGGACAGATCGGATGAATTCACAAATCATTGTGGGACTGACCTTTTCGAGAAACTTATACGAAAACTCAGTGGGTTTCGAGATTTTTTGCCGCGGCTATTAACTCGCGCACCCATGAGTTTCTCGCAAGAACTCCCATTCAAGCAAGATGACTTTGCTGGATGCCCTAGAATCAACTATTAAGATGGCTTCAGACGACTTCTAGAAGCCGAGGGTCGGTTGAGATGGTGCCAGCATCAAAAACGGAAAGATTCTCTCCATACGCGTTTATCCTTGCTGGAGAAGCCTTACTTCGAAGGGTTGGGATTTGTTGGACGAACCAGTAGGATTTAGGGAGAAAAGTCCTCTCAGATTTTCTAGCTAACATGTCGCAAGAAACGGAATTCCATTTAAAAGTAAAAATAGCTGCACACACGCTCAACTTGCGCCCAAGATAGTGCGTGCACATGAAAGTATTGGCATGTGAGGTTGATGGGATTTTGGTCGGTTGTGGATGCCCTACCAGATAGACGGTTTAGATCATGTTGTTGGAACATGATGGTGGGTCCCAACAAGATCGAAATGGACAGTGTCCGTTCATTGACAGAAGTTATGAAAGGGAGGAAATCCTCCTCCATTCGAAATTCATCAGGTCAAACTTGGTTTGACCACAGGTTTGGCTCAGTGCACCTCAGCTGTGCACATGCTCTCCCTAAAGTGGGGTCCACCAAGATGTATTTGGCAAATCCACTCCGTCTATCTATTTTAACATATCATTTTAAGGCATTAGACTAAAGGTGAGGCAGATTCAAAGCTTAGGTGGGCCACAATAGATGGTCTTATCTTATTTTGTTAGTTCAAACTGATCTAGCGATCGAATTGATTCCAGTCTGGACTTCAACGATCTTGGAGATTGTTCGGATTATCGGGACCCCTCATTCTATGAATTTTCAATTTTAATGTCTTTATTATAACATCTTCCATTATATAAGTTGTTGTTATTATTATTATTATTATTATCATCTTAATTTTAAAATTGTAGGGCCTACTTCTAAACAAATCCACCCTTGCAGTAGATCGACATCTATGAGTCGTGTACCTAATTCTTAAAGTATTTTAACTATTAAGCAGGCCACACCACACGTACGTCTAGTTACTAAATCTCAGCTTCCTAACCATTCGAACAATCCAACGGTTGGATTAACTCATATTTAACTATCATTAACCCTGGAGATCCTAAGAATGTTTAGGTGTGATATGGGAGTTGCATATGAAATTTGATAATCCAATCCGTGTTTTCAAAGGATGGACTGTATAACGAAATGTTGTAAACTCGATGAATGGTGGATCCAATGATTTGACGATTAATCTTAAAAATCAATGGATGGATGGCTTGACCTATGGATGGAGATTACTTACAATGGTCAGACTTATGCTAGATTGTAGGTGACCACTCAATTAAGTTAAATTCGTGTTTATACTAATTTAGGTCTTCATGGTAACACTTGAGTACTGAAAAGTATGGGGTGTTACAGGGCCACCCTGACTAGAGTAGTATAATAAATCTAATACTAATTTTGAATCATGTTGAAACTCTTGAATTTGTGAGATTGGTCCAAACAATCATTGAGATCAAACTCTATAAATATTTCCAATTATTTAATTTAATTAATCAAAATTGATGGACCACACTAATCTGATCAATCATTTGCATTCGATTTTTGAATGTAAATATCAAATAATCATAATCCTTAATCATCTTGGGACGTGGATGGTCAGATCACATAGGGTGTTTCACCAAAGGTAGGCTCCATTGTGAAATAATTGGATCAATAATGATATTATGGATATAAATTGTTAGGATTTCTGGATACAAATTATTCGAACTCCCTTGTGAAATCGTCACTATTGGACACATGTGAGTAACCTAATGTGTCTCATGTTCATAGAAATTAAAATGGTTGATTTATTTATATGTGTGGTTTAGTTGATGTATTATCGGCTTGAAGTATTATTTTGACTAATAATGATATATATATATATATATATATATATATAACTCTGTCACATGTTATTTTATATTCTCATATTTAGTTTATGAAAATATGATGGAATTACATGCTTACATTCTGAATTAAACAAGTGTTTATAAAATGATGAAATCATACATCATTCATCGCATCTATATATCGCATGGTCAATCCTGGGGGTCTTCCCTGGAAGAAATGTCAATCCTAGCAAAGCATTACCAGATGTGGGCATGCCCATGCCTACCGATCTCCAACCTAAGTAGATGGACGATCATCCCATCTGATGCATTCATATCATTGTGCATACTCTGTTTTTATTATATCTTAATTTCAATAAGCATGAACCATGTTGGGTTTTCCCACTAAACATGGTCAGCTTACATTTTTATTGTTAGAAAAATCATACAGATGAGCAATTAGTTGATAAGTTGGAGAATGAATAAAAAGTTGTGGTTGAACTGGTGTATGATCCACATTAGATGTAATCGTACTTATCAGAAGATAGACTGGCTGCATTTAGGTCGTTCCTGATTTTTTAATTAAAATTTTACTTGTTAAGATAGTTTAATTTATATATAATGAATGGTGTTGTTAGTTGTAGGATTTTAAGCATTTGATTTGTTTTATTTAATTGAACTGTTTTAGGACTATGGTAAGTATTCATTAGTAAACTGTATTGACTGATGAATGTCACCTAATTTATGCGGATTTGATGTTTATAGATGTTGAGAATGGGCGGATGGTGTTTAAATCATTTTGAATAGACCTAGTTGGAATGTAAAATGAATATTACTTTTGCATCTAAATAATCATATAATGGAATGAGTTTAGTATATAATGTACAAGTTTCGACACACTTTGTACTTGAATTTTAGGGTATGACATAGATGACCACTCATGATAGGTCCTGCACAACTCCAGCGTAGCATATCATAGTTCTTACTTATTCATGTATGTGATTCTCCTTAATTTGGCGCTATTGCGTTAATGCATGCTTTGGGGTCACTAGTTTGATTCTTTGCTAGAGCAGGATGCTTAATACACATGCATTAAAACTATACTCAGCTTGCCAAGCAACTCGCGTCTGCCAATTTGCCCTGGTTCAAAATAGGATTGGTCCATTCATCACAGTATAACACATGTATGGGTCCAGTTGAATGCAACAGAAGCTTTACCCTGCATAGCTTCCACAACATGAGGCACTCTGTACCGTTTTTCAACACCTAATTAGCCTTATTTTGATGTTTGTCAAAATAAATAAGGAAAGCATTTTGAAAAAATAATGACAATAGCTTGTCCTAAAAAACAAGGTGGGACAAGGTATTATAAATAGCAACTTGTTAACGTTAGTTATTTTGTATACCTGTACCATATGTGCCATGCTTGCCATCATCAATCTTTAACTACCACGGATGTGGCATATTCAACCTTCAAGTACAAGTGTCACGACCCAATTATTGAAGTGCTTAACATGTGCCATAAATGCTACAATCAATTTATAAGTAACTCATATGTGTGAAATGCATGAAGCTACTAATGTAGCATGCACTACATGTGCCAGATAATCCTTCTCTCTGGGGTGGGGTGTTTCACAAGCAACACTCAAGATATGCTAGTCCAAACTAAATAAGTAATTTTTTAATTTATGATAAGTTATTAAGTTGCCTTCTTCTTCTTCTTCTTCTTCTTCTTCTTCTTTCTTTCTTTTTTTTTTCTTGTATTTTTTAAACTTAGTTTGGTAAACATAATTGCAAAAGTAACTTATGTGTTAAAAGCTGCTTATTTTAGTAATTTTTTTTTTTTTTTTTTTTAAATTTTTAATATAGCTTTTTAACTTTTGACTTTTCTACCTCTCTCCATATCAAAGGAGGCCCCACACGGACAGTCCACATTGAAGGTGGGGTACACATGATGGATGATCTACATCAAAGGTTGCCCGCGTGATAGATTACTCATACTACCATGGGCCCACATAATGTATGGTCCACAAAAAAAATTAGCCCCTAATGATAAATAACCTACATCCAAAATGGGTGGGTATGATGGACCCACTTCAAAGGTGGGGCCCACATGATGGATGGTCTACATCAAAGGTGAACTCCACATGATGGGTGGCCCACATCGAGGTGGCCTCATATGATTGACAACCCACGTCAAAGGTCAGCCCCTGATGATGATGGCCTACATCCAAGGTAAGCCCCGCATGATGGGCAACCCACTCAAAGGTAAGCTTTACGTGATGGACAATTAATAATGGGTGGGCCCCACATGATGGACGACCCACATCGAAGGTGGGGCTCACCTAATGGACACTTCACATCAAAGGTGGGCTCCACATGATGGGCAATGGATATTGAAGGTGCCCCCACATGTTAGATGGCCAACATCAAAGGTGGGCCCTACATAATGGACAGTGCACATTATAGCTTGTCCCCTCATGATGAATGACCCACATCCAAGGTGGGCCCCGCATATGATAGATGACGTACATCAAAGGTGGGGCCCACAAAATAAACGGCCCACATCAAAGGTTGGCCCCACATGATGGGTAGCGGATGTGAGGGGGACCAAATAGGCTAGGGATAAATACTTATGATGTTAGAAACCAAACATGCTTTTTTACTTTTTGTTAAATAAGACCGTTGTTTACCTAACATACTTATTTACTAAATAAGTAAAAATCAGGATAAGCTACTTGTAGCATAAATAGCTTATCTAAAGTAAGCTTAGATCCAAACGCCCCCCTAAATTAGATTATTTTGAATCATAGTTTAAACCCGAAAACTCATCTGGGTTGACAACAAGTGAAAGACAAGACTGGACTACTGGCGTGGGTATTTAATAATTATAAGTTAAAAGTTTAGACTAAAAAGAATATTTAAAGTAGTTAGGTCAGCTACATAAGTACTATAAAACGAGAAACAAACAACCAAGTATTGCTTAGCTTATTGGGAGAATGTGCTTACCTCAAAAGATAGAGAGAGACCCTTTGGGATTGGAATCGTCTATTGCATATGTTACACCTATTTTATGTGTTTTACACAACTATGATGAAACACCTAAGTTTTGTAAGTCCATCAAGTCAGAACTATTAATTAAACTGTACGTACAAAAGATCATCTCGATATAAAATTTGGACATGCCACACCAATATGAATATTGCTCTGAAATCTTAAAGTTCACACAGCCTGGCTCACTTGAGATTGGGATGAGACTAATTTTTGTATTGTAATTTCATCCTCGTGAGGAAGACCTGATTAAAGGGTTTGATGGAAGATTCACACCATGGTAGCCCCACACACAAACCTATAGTTGGCGACCCATCCCTATTATTCTATGTGGTGCTCCAGGTGGTGTGGCCCACCTGAGTTGTGGATGTAGCTGATTTTTTTTGCCTTCCATCCCATAATCGAATAAAAACATGATGGATAGTGGATTTTTCATATACAACAACATGGTGGGCCCCACAAGGTTGGGTGTTTTATGTGCTACATAAAACAAGTGTGGTAGAGGATTCCAGTCCCTTTCTTTATAACTATGGGAAATTAACTAAAGGATTTTTATGAAACATATTAGTGTTGTGTGCCTTGAAAAGCTATTGTGTTGATCTTAACTGTTGAATTTCTCTCTGTATATATATATTCATCGAATGTCAGCTTGAGGTGAGGATTTTGGACCTGTATAACCCCTCTGTTACTCCGAAGGATGTAAAACACACCAAAATGTTGCTGAAATTGCCATTGGATTACTTCTCTTTCATGTCATTGTGCTGGTTCATTGTACTTTGTTTTAGAATCAAGAAAAACACAAGGATGTAATTGAAACTCAGAATGAATGAAATACTTTGTAATGATTGCTCCTCGTTCTTTTTTTTTTTTGTTATTATTGAATGATAATTCCCCTATCGAAATACATTCGTTTCTTGTCAAAACAAAATGGCGACTTTGCTGGTGATTTATTATTATTTAATGATAATTTAAAAAATATTTAGAGGATTTTCATCACTGTTTGGTGTTGTATAGACGCCAAAATGGCGACTCTCAACGGGAACATTCTCCCCTTCAATTTTAAAACAAAGTACAATTTTATTTAATTAAAATAACTGATACTCTATTTTGAATGGTAGATATTCCGTCCTTACATAACCACGATGATGTTTTTCCTAACTAACGTCGTTATCTACTTCACACCCAACGGATTCGCGGTGGATTACATCGATAATACACGATCACGACCACAGAAAGTACCAGAGAAAGTAAAATTAGATATAATCAGGAGTAGGCGATGTCATGTGATGTCCGGAATGGTTTCTACTTCACTAGTAGCGCAGCGAGACGATGAAGGATGAATGATAGTGACATTCAAAAGAAGAAGGGTTTGATCCGTCCCCACAAAGAGTACCATCCTGCTAACTATGGTTAGAGGGTTGATTATGCGAAATATCACGAGGCGCAACCTCACCTCTGTCACGCAATCATTTCATTCGAGAAGGATTGAAAAACCCGTCACTCCGAATGTCTTCCAGTACCACCAAATACAACTGTAAAGACATCTTTCACAGAATCATTACAAATTCAGAAGAATAAAGGGAAAACCATTGTAACAAGTGAATGTTTGCTTACAACACCCCCCTCAAAGAATTTAACACGAACTCATGCACCAAGGATATTGCGATTCAAGTCAGTTAGTCCTTTAAAGCGACAATATGCTCGTTTCGAATCAAATAACTGTTCATCTTCCTCAATAGCATCAGCAATACAGTGCTCTCTTCCTCTTTCACTATCAATGCAATCGAAGTATAAAGAAATATAAAACTTGTCGGCAGATATTAATCAACCTAATTGGTTTTTACCAAATGACCACGTGGCTGAAGAAGTTCATAATCTTTCGACAGCAACTGTCGTGAACAACATTAAACCACAAGCAAAAAGGCCATAACCATGAGTAGTTAGATTTCATGGACTGATGCCTAATATTGTTTAAATCGTTATACAGAGAGAAATTTGACAGATGGTTACCGAAACCATTCATCTAGAGAAGGCACGACGTCAGAATAAAAATTTTTGCTAACAGACACCATATCCCCCTGAAATAGAAGAAATGCCATTTCCTGCTGATTTCAAACACTTAGACTTTCAGAAGTTTAATGGGGATGGGTCACCAGAAGAACATATGGTGCACTTCATAACAATGATGAAAAATTTCTCTAGAGTTCCATAGTATTGTTTGTGATTATTTGGGTTATTTTTGATCGAGAAAGCCTTCAGATGGTATTCGACTTTAACCCAAGGATCTATTCATACTTGGAAACAGATGTAAGATGCTTTTATGGTAAACTTTTTCTCTTCTGACAGAGAAGTCGGTTTGACTGAATTAGCCTCTGCTCACCAATGAGAAGATAAATCAGTTAACAAATTCATTAGTCGATGGAAAGACTTGGGGGCATCATGTCAATATCTTCCTGGAGAATCAGATCAAATCAAGTTATGTTTGGAAGATATAAGACCAAAAGTAAAATGTAACCTGATTTGTGCATATTTGCAGACCTTTCGTGATCTTGCTACCAATGCTCATACTCTTAAAAAGATGGTTGAAAAAGTGTCTGCTTTTTACATAAAGTCATTATATCAGAATTTTCATGAAACATCAACCAATGTTGTTAGCAAAGAAGAAAAGAAAGAAGATTATCAAAAGGAAGAAAGAAAAAGTGGTGAAGAAAATCGGAAAGGTCATACATTGGGATGATGTATGAAAAATGCAGGTAATATAAAACCCATAAGAAATGGGCATTTGCAAAAGCAGATATACTCGATATGATGAATCAACTGTTAGCTAGAGAGGAAATTAAGTTACCTCAGTCAAAATACCGTAAAGAAACAGAGAAGAAGAGAAGAAAAGGATATTGTCATTATCATCATATGTTCAGGCATTAAATTGAATATTGTTATATTATTTAAGATATACTTCAAATGATGATTGACAATGGTGAGATTGGTATGGAAGAATATGATAGAAAGAAAGGAATAGTGAGTCAATATAATTTTCACTTGAAGCACGATGTCGGAAACCCTTCAAGAAATAAGATTTGATTCAACTACTGGCACGATCCATCATGCTTATGTGCAAGAAGAAAAGTAGAATGACTATGCAATAACGTAATAAGACAAGTAGTATTCCAATCATATGCTTTCATGAATCTTCATTCTCTGGTGAAGTAAGAAGGATGAATGATCAAATGAATAAAAAAATCAGATAAAGATACAATTTCCATATCCTTCCGAACAACTGTGCGAGACTCTTGATCATTTGATCCCGGAAAAGATAATTGTGATTTCTTGATATGATAATTGTCGATATCAATTTTTGCAGCTCAACACCGGGACCAGAATCATTACCGTGGTCGAGTTATTATATATCGACACTCAAGCCCCGAGATTATTATTGCAATGAGATTATTGTTGTAATCTTTAAAAGTATTTTCAAAATTATATATTCTAAAAAGGCTATTTCAAAATATTTCCATATTATTGTTAACTATACCTAAGCCCTGACCGGTTACCTGGAAAGACATATTGAGTGATAATTATATCCAGATTATTGTCAATTATTAGGCTTATAATGCCAATCAAGATACAAAAGATTCAATATATATTCTTCAAGAAAAACAATATACTACAGCCTATTGAAGGACTTATTGGGCCATGAATCAGAATAAATAGGGCATCGAAATGCCTGCGGATATTCATTCTATTAAAATTATTATTCTCGAAAAGTAAAGAAATTTTGATTTTAAAGATTCTCAGAGAAAATCTCATCCAATCAAAAGGGGGCAGATAAGGCAACAATTATATAATAGCTACAATAAGTATATTATTGCCTGAAGCTCTATCAAGGTCACAAGTCCATTTACTATATTCAGTAAGCGATGATTATTGGCAACTGGAACAAGGCGATAGTCACCTTATATCATTCTTATGACAAAATACTATATCGATCAACCGACAAAATTATTCTTACAAATATACATTACAACGCATGGTTGATTATTGAGATATCATTGGCATGGCCATTGTTGACATCAACAATGATTATTGATTATGAAATATTATTACAAGCAATAACAACAAAGCTCCATAAAGTTCCAAAAGTTCGAAAGAAAGTTCGAAAGCTCTATATAAAGATCCAAAGTATTTGATCGTTGATAAAAGAAAAATTGCGATTGAAGAAACATTAAATTATCGCCAAGTAAAGCTACGAGAGCCAAAATCATCTTAATATTATCGCCAAGCTGATATATTACTCCAATCACAAATACTATGAAAATATTACCATTCATTTATTATATACGGCAATGGTAAGTGCCCAAGAAGGCCAATTACGTATAAGCCCTATATTATCAGCAATGATGATTCATTTATTATATATGGCAACAATGAGCGCCCAAGTAGGCAAAGGACGCACAAGCAGGCCAACGGCGCATGAAACCTATATACAATACTCCAATAACTTAAGAGCCTAAACCATGAATGCTCCAATAACTTAAAAGCCTAAACTGTGAATGCTCCAATAATTTAAGAGCCTAAACTGTGAATGCCCAAAATCGGTAGTAAACCTTAATTGCTCCTTGAGCCCAGTCAAAGTCAAGTCTAATAAAGCCTAAGTCAAGTCCAGTCAAAGTGTGTCTAGTCAGAGTTATGTTCGCTCCAACTCCTCAAGAGTTTAAATCGTGGCCCGAAGTTGATATATTTATATGGTTAATCTCACAGACTAAATTCTATAAAGAATGCAACAAATGCAATGCAAAATATGCTTACAAGCACAGAAAATGAAATGACCAAATCATTGTTATATTATATATCGCAAACTTGCAGTTCAAATCATTATGCATTCTAATTATTTCAAAGTTGTTAATACGTTATGATTATTTCAGAATTATTAATAATTATTCTGAATCTATTTTTGAAATTATCAATGCTTCATGAGACTGAACTGGAAAGTTATGAAGACATTCTCAAAGATTGTTGTATTAGGAACAACATTAAAGAACAATTTCTAACCACAGAGTTCAAAGAAAGAGTTACTAGAGCTTATCAAAGAGATTGTTACAGTAAGAGCAGCATTAAAAGATACTTCTCTGATCAAGTTATTAAAAGATGGAGTCATTACAGCTTTTATAGTGACAAGTTTTGATGAAAAGAGAATTGTGCAAATAAGGGAATTAAAACTGTGGAGAATGCAATTGCAACCATGTTTATAAAAAAATCATTCTATCTGATTGACTGCTATGAAAACAGAGTGCTTTCATTGTCACCATTATCCTCCTTATCGAAGCATTCACTCGATGCTTCTGACTAGGGGCATTCAGTCTTTCGTTCAAGCGCGACCATCCAGTCATCCTTCGACCGTAACTCATTTGAGCTCGATCCTTTAATTGTGATTTGTTTGACAACACTCCATTTGAGCATGATCTTCTGTTTGAACATGATTTTTCAGCCTTCCGTTCGAGCTCGACTCTTCAGTTCTTCGTTCGAGCAATCCTTCTCCGTTATGCGACCGACTCTACCTTTAGGAAGAGTCCTTTGTTGTGAAAGTATTTTGTGCAGAAAAAGAACGATCCTTCATTTGATTCCATAGTCAAATCAAAGAAGGATCAGGGGTCATTTGTTGGTGCACAAAAATGCTATGAAAATAGACTTCCCAATCTCTGTTGTGCAGAATAGACCTCCCAGAGTGCAGTTGCAGGCAGAATGGCCTCACAGAGTGCAGTTGCACGTAGAACGACCCTGTTGCGCGGACCTCTGCAACAACGACCCTATTGCGCAGGTTTGTTACGCAAACAGACCTGTTGCGTGGGTTTGTTGGGTCTGTTGTGAGGAAAGGGGCCCATTATACATAATTTGAGACTTCACACGTGGGAAAGCCTATAAATACCCAATCCCCCTTTCATTTGGAGGATCAGAAGTTTCAGAGAGGTGCCAGGAGCATGGAGTGAGAAGGAACGAGTATTGGGAAGTGAGTTATACAGACTTGCGCGACTCAAGTTGAGTACTCAAGATGAGTTGTGAGGACTTGCACTATAGAGTTGTGTTGTGCGCACCAGTGCAACAAGGTACAATGTATATGGGCGCAATAAGTGTCCCTAGAGCTCCGTTATTTGCAGTTTTGTGGATTCTTTCATGGTCTAAACTTATATATATGTATATATTCATCGAATGTCAGCTTGAGGCGAGGATTTTGGACCCGCACAACCCCTCTGTCAATCTGATGGTTGTGAAACATGCCGAAATGCTGCCGAAATTGTCATTGGATTACTTCTCTTTCATGTCGTTGTGCTGGTTCATTGTACTTTATTTTAGAATCAAGGGAAATACGAGGATGTAATTAAAACTCATAATGAATGAAATACTTTGTGATGATTGTTCTCCCATTCTTTCTTTGTTATTATTGAATGATTATTCCCCTATCGAAATACATTCATTTATTGTCGAAACAAGTCTATCCCTGATCTTATTATAGATGGAAATAGTTGAGAGGACTATCGTTTACGCATTTGGTAGGAGTAAGATAGATGCAAACTTTCTACTAGGTGAACTAGGCACTCACACATGTAAAGGATATAAGAGAAGAAAAAGTAAGATGTACGAAGGGATTTAATATTCTCACAGTCTCTCTCTCTCTCTCTCTCTCTCTCTCTCTCTCCATAAAGTGACTCTCAGGGGGAGGGGAACACCTAGGCTGTGTGTGTGTGTGTGTGTGTGTGTGTGTGTGTGTGTGTGTTGTATAGACTTCTCTCTACAATAGGATCTTATAAAAGGAGTTAGGTTTCCTAGGGTGCACTCAAGTATCATGTTCCACTATCATATGGACTTTAGTATACTCTACTGTGAATGAAGTTAATCATCTGCTACATATATATACATTCTCATGATTTAATCCTTCTATTGTCTACGCCATCCAGCATACATTCAGATCCCACATCAATCAAATAGTGAATCTTTAGATCATTATTAAGTGCAATCAAAATAGTTTTAATGGTTAAAACAAAACTTTAACAATTAAAAATTTTCATAAAACTGATTAAAACCATTTAGGTGCAAGACCATGCAGTAAAACCATTTAAACAGCTAATGATTTAATAATAACTAACTTATAACTAGTCTCTAGTTAAACTTACTTGATTTCTTGTTGGCCCATGTAAGAATCAATGAATCATGATGGACATACCAACATCATCCACTTTTAGTGGCTTCTATAAAAATTCATAAAGTGAGCTAAAGTTGCCTAGTCAAGATCCACGACCTTTACATACCCTCACATCTAAAGATCGATCATCTTTCGTGCACTATTAGGTTCTTAATCTCATGATCATAGTATTGACTAATTGGCTCTCAAACCATTGACTTGAACTTTATTATCTAATGCAAGTATCCAAAGGTTCAATACCAGGATCCTATATCTTTAATACACTTATAAAGTTCAAACCATTGACTTGAACTCCTGTGTACTATAAGGGCAAATGCACAACTGACTCCAAGTCGAAATTCGATTATGAAAACCTTCTAGCCTAACTTCAGTCATTCCTCTCGAACAAGATGTCCATACATCTTAAGCCATGATGTCCACAGATGTGTCTTAAGTATCTATGTCGGTTATGACTTAATAGATCACTAAGGTTCATGGAATAAAACTTTCCTCAATCAATAACCATTGTGTCCAATCTTATGTTACCAAGAACTAGATGATTCACTTCTAATATAACCTATATAGTATAATTATAAGGTAACACTAGATATACGTTAATGCGCATCACATTGTCTAATGTGATCCACATTAATCAAGATCAATGGTTGAGATTGAACCTATCGCATTCACATAGCCAATAAATAAACGTGCTCATTGGTTTTTCCATCTCTCTCTCTCTCTCTCTCTCTATATATATATATAAAATAAAACTCTAACAATTTCTTATCTTAAAAGGGTGTTTTTTTTTTAATATTATATAAATATGTGCAAATGTGTAATAATTACCGGCAACACTTTTGTATAAAAATGTGTAAAAGTGTAGATGTGTAATAATTACCGGCAACACTTCTGAAAAGAGACAAAAAGAATTGTGCAATCACACCTCGAGAAACAGATTCATTGCAATGAATTTAGACGGAACGACTTCATCAAGCTGTGACTAAAATATGTGGGTCCCACCGTGGTGTTTTTAACTTATCCATGCCGTCCATCCGTTTTGGCATTTCATTTCAGGGCATGAACCAAAAATGGAGATAGATCCATTAACTCAGGTGGACCTCACGACAGGAGAAGGTGGTAGCATATGACGTCCACCATTGAACGCCAAATCATTCAAAGGGCCTACAATGATATTTATTTTGTCATTCAACCTATTCATAAGGTCACATAGATGAATGGAAAACACAAATATCAGCTTGATCCAAGACTTCTTTGGCCCATAAGAAGTTTTCAACGGTAGAATCTCAATTTTCATTGTTTCCTGTGGTGTGGTCCACTTGAGCTTTGGATTTGCTCATTTTTTGGGCAGAAACCTTAAAATGAATTGGTGGAACGGATGGACGGCATAGATAGGACACATACATCACGGTGGACTCATAATTCTTACATGCGAAGATTGTACGAGTACGGATGCAAACCAAGCTTTGCAAACCCGCTGCCTATCACCATCCATATAGGTACTGATGCCAAAAATACAAACGTAAATATTCATGATTTGTTTTCCGAATCACACTGCTAAACAAAGAAAAAATAAAATAAAATACAATAAATTCAATTTTTGTTCGAATCGATTAAATATATATGCTGAACAAATAACTAAAGAATTATATTGATCCTCTCTTAAATTTATAATGTTTGTCTAATGGTAGCTCACATTGGTACGCCTGTAATGCTTATGTATTGCTTTATCAGAAAATCTGATCTGTGAAACTGGGACGCGGATTAGCTACTGACAGGTTGAGTAGCTAAACTAGCACTGAAATGATGCCACTAAGTTCTATGAGTCCTGCCATGACGTATGTGTTGTATCCACACTATTCATCCATTTGGAGAGATCATTTTAGGGCATGAACAAAAGAATGAGGGAGATCCAAAACTGTAGTGGATCCCACCACAGAAAACAGTGGGGAGAGTGATGCCCACCGTCGAAACCTTCCTAAGGTCTACCGTGATGTTTATTTGAGATCCAACCTGTTCATAAGTTAACATAGACATTAAAGAAGTGAAAAAACAAATATCAGCTTGGTTGAAGACTTTTGAAGCTCTTAGAAGCTTTTAATGGTAGGCATGACTCTCTCCACTCTTTTGCATGGTGGGGTCCACTCAAGATTTGGATCTGATTCATTTTTTGGCTAATGCCTTAAAATTATCTCTCCAAATGGATGGACAGTGTGGATACAAGACATGCATTATTTTGGGACGCACAGAACTAGGTGACGTCACTTCGGTACTGAGTTTGGCTACTCCACCTGTCAGCAGCTAATCCGCGTCCGTGAAACTGGTGGACCACAGATTGAATATCACATGGAGCAAAGAACTGAAGAGATCAGCTCATCAGGTGGAGTAAACGCAATTACTGAGTCTGACTATTGTCTAGTCATTGATTTCAAAGGCCTAACTTTCTTGGTGAATGAGCAATCTTGATATCATCCCATATGAGGACCTCTAATTTTTGGACGCGGTTGGACTAGTGACCCTTCTACTAGCCAGTGGCTAGTGGTTGGTGGTCTGTTTTTTCAGTTCATTTCATTGTATGATACAAAAAAAGGATGTAGATCTAAATCTCAAGTAGAACACGTTACATGAAACAGGGTTAATTGGACACCCACCATTAAAAACATTTTTAGAGCCATAAAAGTTTTGGATTAAGCTGATGTTTGTTTTTTTCCCCTTGGTTCAGATCGGTGTGACCTAATCAACGGGTTGGATGTCAAATAAACATTATAACGGGCCTTACAAAGTTTTTAATGCTGTACATTCAATCATTAATGTTTCCGTGTGGTGCAGTCCACGTGAAATTTGGATCCCTCGATTTTAATATCAAGCCAAAAAATGAGGACGCGGATTGCGTACTACCCCGCCCGTCCCTAGCCCCAAACAGGTAGTTTTGTGGGCAGGCCGACCGTGTTATATCTATACATCCAAACCCTCTATCCCTTTTCTCAGATTATTTTAAGGCATCAAAACAAAAATGAAGCAGATCCAACGATCAACTGGACCACACCACAGACGACTCTGGCTTTTAATGCAACCGACATTTAATGCTCTGCGCATTTTAATGCAACCAAGCTTATTATTTGGTGTGGTCCAGTTGACTGTCGGATCTACCTCATTTTTGTTTTGATGCCTTAAAATAATTTGAGAAAATAGATAAATGGCTAGGATGTACAGATACATCACGGTGGGCCCACCCACAGAACTGCCCATTGGAGCTAGGGCCGGGTGGGGATAGTACGCAATCCGAGTCCAAAAAATGATATGAAAAAGTGGATGAATGAAGCACTATTCACGTGGCCGGTGTCTGCGTCACTAGCCAAAACCATTATATAAATGTGACACCTCAGGCAATATTTTAGGTTAACATCAATGCTGTGTGTGATTATTTGGAAGCGGATTGGCCGGCGTACCTCGCACCAGCTATGTAGCTGGTGAAATCGGATTGTCGTACTGAGTTACTTGGTACGCTCTTATCTTACTGAGTAAACTCAGTTGGGCCCACCGCGACTGCATGTGGTATATCCATGCTGTCTATTCGTTTTTCCAAATCATTTTATGGGTTCAACTTAAAATTTATGCATATAGAAAGCTCAAGTGGATCATACCACTAGAAAAAGTGGAAATATTAATTTCAACCGTTGAAAATTTTCTAAGGCCCCCAGTGATGTTTATTTGTCATCCAACCTGTTCATACGATCAGAAAGACATAAATGAAGGTAAAACACAAATATCAGCTTGATCTAAAACTTCCATTGTCCCCAAGAATTTTTCACCGGTAGATGTTCAATTTACACTGTTTCTGGTGGTGTGGTCCATTTGAGTTTTGGATATACTCTATTTTTGAGATAAATCCTTAAAATTATGTGTTAAAAGAGATAGATGGAGCGCATACAATGCATGAATGACACTAGGGCCATGGAGTTTGCTGAGTACACTTACCGTCGCTTCTATAGGTGTATTGACGTCAGCAAGTTACGTGGGTTTGATCATGAGGTATATGTTATATCCAAACCGTCCATTTATTTGGTGAGCTCGTCTTAAGGTTGAGACGAAAATTAAGATAGATCTAAGTATCAAGTGGACCACACTTCAAAAAGCAGCAGGGGATTGAAAGTATACCATTGAAACTCTTTTGGGGTCACAAAAGTTTTGGATCAATATGAAATTTGTTTTTCCTCTTCGTCTAGGTCTTTGTGACCTTATGAATATATTGTATAGAAAATAAACATTATGGTGGGTCCTACGAATGTTTTAAGGTGAAAATCATTACCTCCGTTGCTATTTGTGGTATGATCTAAATTATCTTTGGATATAATTCATTTTGTGGATAATGCTCTAAAATGATCTCTAAGAATAGATGAACGGTGTAGATATAATAAATACATCACTATAAGGCCCATGTAACTTTGATCACCTTTGAATCTTTCATACAACTCAGAGCTCGAGGAGCACTAGCGCTCGTCTCCGCACGACACGTACATTAAGCAGCTAGATAGCTGGTGTGTGGTACACCAGCCAATTCACTTCCTATTATTTCCTATTCCGTTACTCCTTTCTGGCGGCGGATTGCGCACCACCAACCTCGTTGGTGTGTTGACGTCATCTTCTGTGGGCCCACCATGATGTACACGCTGTCCATCCATTTTTTGAGAACATTTTAGTTAATGGGCCAAAACATAAGGAAGACTAAAATCTCAAGTGAACCGCATCACCGAAAGCAACTGAGAAGTGACATCCACAGTTGAAACTTCCGTAGGGTTAACAACGAACGTCCACCAGCAAGTTTTGTGAGTCCCATCATGAGGTATGTGTTATATCCAAACCATCTATCCATTTGGGAAGCTCATCGTAAGTCTTGAGCTGAAAATAAGACATCTAAAGATCAAGTGGACCACAATGCAAAAAGTTGAACATCTACCATTGAAACCCTTTTGGGGTCGCAAAAGTTTTGGTTTAATATGATATTTGTTTTTTCTCTTCATCCTCCCTGTGACCTTATAAACAGTTTGTATGAAAAACAAATATTATAGCGGGCCCTACAAATGTTTTAACCGTGAAAATCATTATTCTATTTGGAGTGTGGTTTTTGGCTCATGCTCTAAAATGACGGTGTGGATATAATACATACATAATTTTGAAGCCCATTTAAATTTGATCTCCTTTAAAAATAAATAAATAAATGAATAGATAAAAAAAACTTTGAACACCTTTGAGCTGTTCATACAACTCGGGCTCTAGAGTGTCAGCGCTCATTCGCACGACATGTACCGGTGTGTGGTACACCAGCCAATCCGCTTCCGTTTATTTGCTGTCCAGCTTATTCAAAACGTATAAAGACTCGGATGATGTAAAAATACAAATATCATTATGTGTTCAATTCCTATTATATTTTAGGAAGTAATCCACCTAAGATGTAAATCTGCTTTATTTTAGGCTCATAACATTATAAAATGATTTTGAAAAATAAATGAATAGCGGGGATACCACGCAGTCTGCTATTTTCCTTTCGTAATCCCGATCGTTTTTTTTTCTCTTGCAGAAGTCCTTCAGTGGATGGGACGAGACAAGACCCACTCACAGGGAAAGGGTATAAGAGTGCGTCGTCGTACAAAGCTTGGAATCGAGGATTTTTCAGTTCGTCAATTCTCGAATCCTATTCATCAGGAATCCGCGTCTTCTTCGATGAGTCATATGATTCCGGCTAACGGTGGAGTGTGAACTAACAGTGGCTGTACTAACAAGCTAACCAAAAAAATAAAATGATTCCGACTGAGTTGTTTGACAGGCCTTTCGAAAAAAATCAAAAGAGTTTGTTTGATATTCTGACAGGGTATAGTATTTTATATTCAGGCACTAGAAGCTTTTAAACTTAGAACGAGTACAAATTAACTGACCAAAATGTGAAATGCAGTGTCCGCTAACTCACAAAAATCAGAATGGTTTAATAATTCTAGCTGCTGTACCTTATCTTTGACAACTCCACAAATGTCTACAGGGAGGTGATACGTAAGTTGTATGAAAATTTTTTCCAAGATATTCGGAGAGCTTTTTTTGAAATCATAGCGAGCGTATATTTAATATTGTACGCTATTAGGTGACCAACAAAATAGCATGGTTGAGGTATTTAGAAGTAGAACACGATCGAAGAGCAAACCATGATCAAGAAGAGTAGAGTTTGGTCCAGAGAAAAAGAGTAATCAAAATGAGAAACGTAGTAAAGAAGGATCTAGATAATGACACTACAGTTGCTATAACCATCTAATAAAGAAGAGAAATGTTTAAAGAATAAGTACAAAATAAATTTATAAATTGCAGGAATAAAAAAAAAAAACAAAATCCAACAAACAAATCAACTCTATCTATTTATCTTAGCTCAGTCTATTTTAGGAGTAATAATAATCCATTAATGATAATTTCTTAGTTGCAATATAAGTTTATGCTCATACACTTGACTTGATCCTTATCTATCAATAGTTTTTTAAAGAGACACATTCTTGCATTCACTCCTAGTGATCGATTGTGAGTTTTTTCCTTTTGTTTGATTGCACCTATTTATTGAAAATGTCCTTACTTATAAAGGCAAGATGCAACCCATCTTTGAAGGAAGAATCCAACCCTCCGATAATCGCTTGATTATTATAGATATTCTGTGAGTGGCTAAGTAGGCGACCGATCTCCTCAAATTCAGTTATATATTATTAAGTTTGACGTATCTTCCAATTTTGGCACTGAGGTCAAAGTTGATTAGCTTGAATCAAGATGCTATATCAATTCTGGCACAGCTGCACAGACCGCACGTGACAGAAAACAAACAGAGTGTTAACAATTTTTGGTATGCTCGATGAGACTCAAACAACTACTTAGTTATCTTAAATATTCATTTAGCACCGACCATGTAAAAGGAACAATTATTGGCACCCCTGGTGGGACTTTGATTATACTTACCAGTGCAAAAATTCTGTGGAAACATGAGTCAAAGAGGTGGTCAAAATGTTTCTATAGCTACTAATGTTGTAGCTAATAAACCTCTTGTTCGAGAAAGAGTTGCAGGTTCAGTAGACACCTGAGCAAGTGAATCCACCACCCAATCCGATGCCTACTCTTCCAAATTCAGATATAGCATCGACATCTCAGGTTGAACACCTTGAGATTATTCAATCGGGATGGTCGATATGCAAAGGGAAATTCAACACATAGAGTTGTCACATATTCCAGCTGAACAATCATGAGTTCAGAATGAAGCCTTTAATAGATGAATGAATAACCATGCCTAGAGCATAAACCGATTGATGGCTATATCTGCTGAAAGGGAACTTGTTGCACCTCTGCAACAGGTTGGCGCTAGTTCAATTGGGAATCTGACACCAATACCTCTTGTATAACCAATACCATAGGCACCCCCTCTATGGCGAAATACACATCCAATTCCTGTTTCAGTTCAGGACGTGTAAAATTCGCCATCATTAGTAGATTTCAGGCTACCTGAATGTGAGAATATGAATTTTATCCATGAAGTTAGGAATTAAGGGATACCTAGGGGGGTAAAGTTTGCTAAGAAACCAACCTTATAATGAGTAGTACCTAGCTTGTTAGGAGTCACCTTTAATGGCTAGGCAACAACATTGGGACAATAATCAAATTATGTTGTTAGTCTAGGAGGTAGCAAGTTAGGTTCTTGGCTGAACTACTAGTCCAATGTATCACAAACATTATCCTGATTGGGTTGACCTGATTTTACACTATTTACAAGTGATATTGGTTAACCGACCATAGAACATATATGTCGCTTTACTATATAATGTAGAGAATTTGCCAATAATGATTATTATAAATTATAATTATTTGACCATTTACTAACTGGGATAACATTTACTTGGTATTCTAGTTTGTTACTAAATCTAATCTAAACTTGGCAAGAAATGAAAGAAAAGTTTCATACCTAGATCTTTTATAAGGATAAAATTTTTTTGTGGTCGATCTTACACGATTACGGTGAATCGGTCGAAAATTATATCACTTAGTTCAAGAAAGAAAAAAGTCAATGCAAGGTATTCACTATGTCCAATTGGCAAAAGATGGTCTAGAGTTTAAACTTTGAAAGAAGTTTATTGGAATAAAATTCACAGATCTTTACGATCTAATTAAAAAGGTATCTCGATATGAGGCTTTGTTTGAAGTGGCGACATGGCAAAAGAATTCGTCAACAATGACATACTACCATGATCCTAACTATGACGTTGTGGTAGTCGAAGTAGTGGCTAAAAAATCATTTGTCTATTCGGCCTTAGTTAAAACCGAGGCGATTGTGTTGGCTCTCAAAAAGTTCCAAGGACATATATCTTCGACATTACTCCGGCTGACGAAATCTTTGATATCATATTGGGCGAAAAATTTATCAAACTTCTTATTAATCACATAAGATACTAACACCCGAAAATAGAATTTTTCTGAAATTAATTGGTATTAGAATTAGGTTAAGATTAGGGTTAACTTTTTGCTTTACCTTTAGGTTAAGATTTTTTTTTTTAAAAAAAAAAAATTATTTTTAGAAACTAACATTGTTTTCTGTTTTGTAGGATCTTAACATAACGACTCCAATCTGGTAACCTCTTTCCAATTCTCTCTTTCTTTTTTAGATTTCTTATTTTCTTTAGTTTTCATTCTTCTTAGGTTTAGTTTGGTTTAGTTACTTGAGGGCTTTGAGTGTTTCATTCCTAAGTGGGTTTGTGACAACACTCTCCATCTCTTGAGTGAAGGAGGATTAGTTGAAGGGTTGTTTATCCATCACCGGATTAGACACCAATTGAGATCCTCTGAGTCAATAGAAGTGATGACTGCAAATCAACCTCAACCTCCAGTTAAGGAAGTTTAAGATGAAAAAACTCTACGAGATTATTTACAACCGGTGGGAGAGGGGTGAGTACACCTTCCTGCATGATATTCCCATTGAATGCAAGAACCATGGATATTAAACTAGGGGTGATTCAACTTCTTCCTAAGTTTCATGGACTAGAATCTGAAAGTCCATACTTGCATATGAAAGATTTTAATGAGATAATATCTACACTACAATTCCCAAATGTGTCTGAGGACATGGAAAGACTGAAATTGTTTCCATTCTCTTTGAAAGAAAAAGCTAAGTCGTGGTTACATTCCTTAAGACCACGGTCCATTGGCACATGGGCTGAGATGACAAGGGAGTTCCTTAAAAAGTTCTTCCCATATCAAAAAACGAATACCTTAAGGAAAGAAATCATGAAGTTTGCGTAAAAAGAGGATGAGACCTTCTTTCAATGTTGGGAGCGATTTAAGGATCTCGTAAATTCATGTCCACAACATGGCTATGAAACATGGTGTATAAAAAGCTTTTTCTATGAAGGATTGACCTCGCCGATGCGCCAATTTGTGGAGATAATGTGTAATGGAGAATTCATGAACAATTAAGCCGATGATGCATGGGATTATTTCGATAAACTCGCTGAAAACGCGCAATCATGGGATACCTCCTTAAGAACTACCACTTCTAAGCCTACTCAATTAAAGGAAAGGAGAGGAATTTATGTTTTAAAACATGAAGATAATATAAATGCAAGAATAACCAAACTCACAAGAAAAGTCGAGGCCATAGAACTTAAGAAGGTAGAACCCGAAAAGGTTGCGGAAGTTGTTTGTGGTATTTTTGCTTGTAACATACATACAACTGAGAATTTTTCAACAATTCTTTCTTTTCAAGAGATATTGAATGAGCAATCAAATGTTGTAAACAACTACCAAAGACCTTTCAGTGGACCCACTTCCAATATGTATAACTCAAGTTGGAGGAACTATCTAAATTTCAGTTGGAGGAATGGACAAACTGTTACTCCTCAAGGGATCCTTAACCAATTTCTGAATCAAATGAAACCTTAAGAGGATCCGATCTTAAAATATATTTAAAATCAAGAGCTTTTTAACCAGGGTATGCTACAAGCCTTTCAAGAACTTACAAAGGCCATACAAGGGTTTGAGATAAAAAATTCGATTGAGAAAAAAAGGATCCTTCCGGACCAGCCTTTCCCCAATAAAAAATCGCAATTTGAAAGAAGTAACTCAAGCTCTTCAAATCAGATGGAGCAAGCTAAATCTATCACCACTCTTAGGAGTGAGAAGATTATTGACAAAATTATTCCGGCGAGGGCTGAAAAGCCTAAGGACCCAGAAGAAGCTGAGAATGATAGACCTAACAATGCTCCACATGGGTTAAAACCGAAACCTCAAAGTAAGCGGATTATGCCATTCCCTCAACGGTTGATTGCATCAAAACTTCTAGCTAACTCGCAGGATATTCTAGATATGTTAAAACAAGTGCAGGTCAACATTCTTTTGTTGGATGCCATATAACGCCCCAGGTTTTTGAAACGTGAGTATATGACTCGTTTTCCAAAAATCCGAGTGTTAACCATTAATGATAGCCAAGTTCCACATGCATTTTTTTTCAGAGTGAGCATTTAGGCGGAATATGAACAAATCAAGCATAAAGGAAATTGTATATACATTCAAATTATGGGAGCGGCTACCTAAAATGACTTATACAAACCAATGTCTCTATGTTAACAAGTACAAAAATTACAAGATTTAACACATGTGAAATAATAAAGTGCATATAAACTTAAGCTGCAAGATCGCGTAGCTTCCCTTGACAGATATAACCATGCTTCCCTGATAATTGTACCTTGCTTCTTACAAATCTGGATATGAATATCATTTAAATTACCTGTGCCACCTGTACGGTTATATATTCAATGAATGAGTGGCCAGCTCAGTGTGAATTCTCCTTAAGATTACACACCGCCACATTAGTCAAGCATAGTTTTAAAGAATAAAGCATCCAAAATAACACATGATGCAGTCTTGTTTAAATGCATGGATGCGTGAATGCACATCGACCTGGGGATGCTTATCCAGTCGAACTTGGGCTCGTCAGCCATGCATAAGAACGATCATCAGCGCAGCACATCACGTACAACATAATGACCAAGCCATCGTACATCACGTACGTAGGTCGATAGTCGATGGTTTGGGAGCTAACGAAGAGATACCCCACTAAGCCTAGGGGCACGTTCTACATCATCCAGAATTAGCCACCTGTCATTTCTAATATGCTATGAATGCATGATTAACCTATCCATTATTATTTCGATTACAACCAGCCAATTTAAGAAAGCTCAAAGGTCACTACTGGGGGCTCGTCACCTAGCGTAGGTCGACAACTCGGGCATAGTGTCCCATTCTTCCATCCTCGGCTCATAAGACTCCAACATTAGGTGTTTAATGGTAACTTCCTCGACTAGTGACCAATCGTAGTGCTACAAGTGAATCTTACCATCGCATAGATATACAGAAATACCCATCAAGCCACTTAGGGCAAATATCAAATGAAAGTCAAATGGGGCAAATATCATATCGAAGCCGCAAATGGCAAATATTATGTCAAAGGCACAAAAGGGGACATATCACATCAAAGGCGTAAATGACAGATATCACATCAAAGGCACAAAGGGTAGATATCACATCAAGGGCGCAAAGGGCAGAACCACATCAAAGCCACAAAGGGCACGGGGATCCGTAAGATGGTAAGTCCACAACAACTTAGGTAAAATGACCACTAGGTCGGGGGCCCATTATAGTTATAATCAGTCAAGATACATCCCAAGTATGGATGTACATATATAAGTGAGATTTCCACTATAGAGGTATCAATTTAAGTTCTATAAGCAATCCACAAGTAATCCATAAGCATGAGAAGGTATACAAGTGCAACACACTACGCCAAAATAGTAAAAAAAGGACGGTTGAAAACCGTCTCAAATGACCAAAAAGGACGGTTTTGAACTGTTGCATGGGCCGTCATATTTTGGGGCGTCGTATTACTTATAGGACGGTCATGAACCGTCATTCTTATTGACATTTAAAGAACGGTCATGGACCATCTGTACTAAGGACGGTCATGAACTGTCCTTAAAAAGGACTGTCATGAACCGTCTCTTATGACCCCTAAAAGGACGGTTATGGACCATCCTTAAAAAGGACGGTCATGGACTGTCCTTCAAAAGGACTGTTATGAACCGTCTCTTATGAGCGTTAAAAGGATGGTCATGGACCGTCCTTTAAAAGGACTACTATGAACCGTCTCTTATGAGCCTTAAAAGGACGATCATGGACCGTCTATAAAAAGGACTGCTATGAACCATCTCTTATGAACCTTAAAAGTCCTTTAAAAGGACGGTCATGGACCGTCCTTAAAAAGGATTGCTATGAACCATCTCTTATGACCCTTAAAAAGGATGGTCTTCGACTGTCTCATATTTAAATATTTAGAAAAATATGGACGGCCTAGAGCAGTCAGAAATTTTCAAATATGAGACGGTCGATATACACCTATTACAATATATTTAATCGTATTCCTCCTGATATACACTTGTTATATAATATATTTCATCATATTCACATTCACATCCATCTAAACCCAAACCACGTAAATCCATCCAAACATAAACTACATTCATCCAAACATAAACTACATCCATTCAAACACAAACAATCTTATCCACATTACATTCATCCATGTATAAATACATATAAGTGTAAAATCATAAATAAAAAAAGGAAAAAAAATCAGTAATAATTTTCTTTTTGTATCTTTCATCTAATAAAAAAAATATTCAACCAACAAAACAATATAATTCAGAATCATGAAGAATTGCAGAAACTTCATTCGCTTTTTTTTTTTCTTTCTTCCATAAAAGTGGGCACACTTTTTAAAAATAAAACTGATCATTAAAATAAAACTAATGCAAGCAAATAATGCAAAAAAGTGTTTCAATTCAAGTTATAAGAAACAACAACAAAAATTAAAGCTTTGTAAAAAGGGGCGTGTGTTAAAAGGGATTAATTCTGGTTTGTTGCCATGTGATTGGGCTACATTATTACAGCAATCGGGTTAGGGTTCGGGATCGGGTTTAGGTTTGGGTTTTCAAGTTTATGTTTAGGTTTAGGTTAGGGAGTTGAGATTAGGATTAGGTGTAGGTTTAGGTTTAGGGATTTGAGAATACATTTAGGTTTTAGGTTTAGGTTTAGGATTTAGGTTATAGGTTTAGGTTTAGGTTTTAGGTTTAGGTTAAGGTTAGGTTATAGGTTATAAGTTTAGGTTATAGGTTAAGGTTTAAGTTATAGGTTTTGGTTTAGGTTTAGGTTAAGGTTTAGGTTTAGGTTATAGGTTATAGGTTATAGCTTTAGGGAATTGAGAATAAGTTAAGGTTTGGGTTTAGGAAATCGGGTTCGGGTTCGGGATCGGGTTTAGGTTTGGGTTTTCAAGTTTAGGTATAAGTTTAGGTTAAGGAGTTGAGATTAGGATTAGGTGTAGGTTTAGGTTTAAGGATTTGAGAATACATTTAGGTTTTAGGTTTAGGTTTAGGTTTTAGGCTTAGGTTTAGGTTATAGGTTTAGGTTTAGGTTATAAGTGTAGGTTAAAGGTTTAGGTTTAGGTTGGGTTATAGGTTAAGGTTTAGGGAATTGAGAATAAGTTAAGGTTAAGGTTTAGGTTTAGGAAATCGGGTTCAGGTTCGGGATCGGGTTTAGGTTTGAGTTTTCAAGTTTAGGTTTAGGTTTAGGTTAGGGAGTTGAGATTAGGATTAGGTGTAGGTTTAGGTTTAGGGATTTGAGAATACATTTAGGTTATAGGTTTAGGTTTGGGTTATAGGTTATAGGCTAAGGTTTAGGTTTTAGGTTTAGGTTAAGGTTAGGTTATAGGTTATAAGTTTAGGTTATAGGTTATAGGTCAAGGTATTAGGTCATAGGTTTTGGTTTAGGTTTAGGTTTAGGTTATAAGCTATAGGTTTAGGGAATTGAGAATAGGTTATGGTTTAGGTTTAGGAAATCGGGTTCGGGTTCGGGATCGGGGTTTAGGTTTGGGTTTTCAAATTTAGGTTTAGGTTTAGGTTAGGGAATTGAGATTAGGATTAGGTGTAGGTTTAGGTTTAGGGATTTGAGAATACATTTAGGTTTTAGGTTTAGGTTTAGGTTTTAGGTTATAGGTTTAGGTTTAGGTTTAGGTTAAGGTTTAGGTTTTGGTTATAAGCTATAGGTTTAGGGAATTGAGAATAGGTTAAGGTTTAGGTTTAGGAAATCGGGTTTGGGTTCGGGATCGGGTTTAGGTTTGGGTTTTCAAGTTTAGGTTTAGGTTTAGGTTAGGGAGTTGAGATTAGGATTAGGTGTAGGTTTAGGTTTAGGGATTTGAGAATACATTTAGGTTTTAGGTTTTAGGTTAAGGTTTAAGTTTTAGGTTTAGGTTAAGGTTAGGTTATAGGTTATAAGTTTAGGTTATAGGTTATAGGTTAGGTCATAGGTTTTGGTTTAAGTTAAGGTTATAGGTTTAGGTTATAAGTTATAGGTTTAGGTTATAAGCTATAGGTTTAGGGAATTGAGAAAGGTTAAGGTTTAGGTTTAGGAAATCGGGTTCGGGATCGGGTTTAGGTTTGGGTTTTCAAGTGTAGGTTTAGGTTTAGGTTAGGGAGTTGAGATTAGGATTAGGTGTAGGTTTAGGTTTAGGGAGTTGAGATTAGGATTAGGTGTAGGTTTAGGTTTACGGATTTGAGAAAATATTTAGGTTTTAGGTTTAGGTTTAGGTTATAGGTTATAGGTTTAGGTTTAGGTTAAGGTTTAGGTTTAGGTTTAGGTTTAGGTTTAGGTTTAGGTTATAAGCTATAGGTTTAGGGAATTGAGAATAGGTTAAGGTTTAGGTTTAGGAAATCGGGTTCGGGTTCGGGATCGGGTTTAGGTTTAGGTTTTCAAGTTTAGGTTTAGGTTTAGGTTAGAGAGTTGAGATTAGGATTAGGTGTAGGTTTAGGTTTTGGGATTTGAGAATATATTTAGGTTTCAGGTTTAGGTTTAGGTTTTAGGTTATAGGTTTAGGTTTAGATTTAGGTTAAGGTTTAGGTTTAAGTTTAGGTTTAGGTTAAGGTTTAGGTTTAGGTGATAAGTTATAGGTTTAGGGAATTGAGAATAGGTTAAGGTTTAGGTTTAGGAAATCGGGTTCGGGTTCGGGATTGGGTTTAGGTTTGGGTTTTCAAGTTTAGGTTTAGGTTTAGGTTAGGGAGTTGAGATTAGGATTAGGTGTAGGTTTAGGTTTAGGGAATTGAGAATACATTTAGGTTTTAGGTTTAGGTTTAGGTTATAGGTTATAGGTTAAGGTTTAGGTTTTAGGTTTAGGTTAAGGTTATGTTATAGGTTATAAGTTTAGGTTATAGGTTATAAGTTTAGGTTATAGGTTATAGGTTATAGGTTAGGTTGTAGGTTTTGGTTTAGGTTAAGGTTATAGGTTTAGGTTTAGGTTTATGTTATAAGCTATAGGTTTAGGGAATTGAGAGTAGGTTAAAGTTTCGGTTTAGGAAATCGGGTTCGGGTTCGGGATTGGGTTTAGGTTTGGGTTTTCAAGTTTAGGTTTAGGTTTAGGTTAGGGAGTTGAGATTAGGATTAGGTGTAGGTTTAGGTTTAGGGATTTGAGAATACATTTAGGTTTTAGGTTTAGGTTTAGGTTATAGGTTATAGGTTAAGGTTTAGGTTTTAGGTTTAGGTTAAGGTTAGGTTATAGGTTATAAGTTTAGGTTATAGGTTATAAGTTTAGGTTATAGGTTATAGCTTAGGTCATAGGTTTTGGTTTAGGTTAAGGTTATAGGTTTAGGTTTAGGTTTATGTTATAAGCTATAGGTTTAGGGAATTGAGAATAGGTTAAGGTTTCGGTTTAGGAAATCGGGTTCGGGTTTGGGATTGGGTTTAGGTTTGGGTTTTTAAGTTTAGGTTAGGGAGTTGAGATTAAGATTAGGTGTAAGTTTAAGTTTAGGGATTTGAGAATACATTTAGGTTTTAGGTTTAAGTTTAGGTTTAGGTTGTAGGTTTAGGTTATAGCTTTTGGAAATTTAGAATAGGTTAAGGTTTAGGTTTAGAAAATTGGGATCGGGTTTAGGTTTGGGTTTTCAAGTTTAGGTCTAGGTTAAGGAGTTGAGATTAGGATTAGGTGTAGGTTTAGGTTTAAGGATTTGAGAATACATTTAGGTTTTAGGTTTAGGTTTAGGTTTAGGTTTTAGGTTATAGGTTTAGGTTATAGGTTTAAGTTTAGGTTATAAGTGTAGGTTATCGGTTTAGCTTTAGGTTTAGGTTAGGTTAGGTTAAGGTTTAGGTAATTAAGTTTAGGTTATAGGTTTAGTTTATAGGTTAAGGTTATAAGTTAAGGTTTAGGTTATAGTTTAAGGTTTAGGTTTAAGTTTAGGTTTAGGTTATAGGTTTTGTGATTTGAGAATAGGTTTAGGTTACGATTATAAGTTTAGCTTTAGGAAATTAGGATCGGGTTCGGGTTTAGGTTTGGGTTTTCAAGTTTAGATTTAGGTTTAGGTTTAGGTTAGGGAGTTGAGATTAGGATTAGGTGTAGGTTTAGGTTTAGGGATTTGTGAATACGTTAAGGTTAGGTTTAGGAAATCGGGTTCGGGTTCGAGATTGGGTTTACGTTTGGGTTTTAGGCTTAGGTTTAGGTTATAGGTTTAGGTTATAGATTATAAGTGTAGGTTTACGTTTAGGTTTTAGGTTTTGGTTATAGGTTTAGGTTTAGGTTAAGGTTTAGGTTTAGGTTATAGGTTTTGGGATTGGAGAATAGGTTTAGGTTATAAGTATAGGTTTAGGTTTAGGTTTTATGTTTAGGTTAACGTTATATGTTTAGTTTTAGGTTTAGGTTAGGTTATAGGTTAAGGTTTTGGGAATTGAGTTTAGGTTATAGGTTATAGGTTAAGGTTTAGGTTTAAGTTTAGGTTATAGGTTTTGGGATTTGAGAATAGGTTTAGGTTAAGGTTATAAGTTTAGGTTTAGGAAATCGGGATCGGGTTCGGGTTTTCAAGTTTAGGTTTAGGTTTAGGTTATGGAGTTGAGATTAGGATTAGGTGTAGGTTTAGGTTTAGGGTTTTGAGAATACGTTAAGGTTTAGGTTTAGGAAATTGGGTTCGGGTTCGAGATCGGGTTTACGTTTGGGTTTTAGGTTTATGTTTACGTTATAGGTTTAGGTTACAGGTTATAAGTGTAGGTTTAGGTTTAGGTTTTAGGTTTTGGTTATAGGTTATAGGTTTTGGAATTTGAGAATAGGTTTAGGTTATAACTATAGGTTTAGGTTATAAGTATAGGCTTAGGTTTAGGTTTTATATTTAGGTTAAGGTTATAGGTTTAGGTTTAGGTTATAAGTGTAGGTTATAGGTTTAGGTTAGGGAGTTGAGATTAGGATTAGGTGTAGGTTTAAGTTTAGGGATTTGAGAATACATTAAGGTTTAGATTTAGGAAATCGGGTTCGGGGTCGAGATCGGGTTTACATTTGGGTTTTAGGTTTAGGTTTAGGTTATAGGTTATAGGTTATAAGTGTACGTTTAGGTTTAGGTTATAGGTTAAGGTTTAGGTTTAGGTTTTAGGTTTTGGGATTTGAGAATAGGTTTTGGTTATAAGAATAGGTTTAGGTTATAAGTATAGGTTTAGGTTTAGTTTTTATGTTTAGGTTAAGGTTATAGGTTTATGTTTAGGTTTAGGTTAGGTTATAGGTTAAGGTTTAGGGAATTGAGTTTAGGTTATAGGGTTAGGTTATAGGTTAAGGTTTAGGTTTAGGTTTAGGTTTAGGGATTTGAGAATACATTTAGGTTTTAGGTTTAGGTTTAGGTTTTAGGCTTACGTTTAGGTTAGAGGTTTAGGTTCAGGTTATAAGTGTAGGTTATATAGGTTTAGGTTTAGGTTAGGTTATAGGTTAAGGTTTAGGGAATTGAGTTTAGGTTCTAGGTTATAGGTTAAGGTTTAGGTTATAGGTTAAGGTTTAAGTTTAGATTATAGGTTTAGGTTTAGGTTCAGGTTTAGGTTTAGGTTATAGGTTTTGGGATTTGAGAATAGGTTTAGGTTAATATTGTAGGTTATAGGTTTAGGTTATAAGTTTATATTAATGTTGCAGGTTATAGGTTTAGGTTTAGGTTTAGGGATTTGAGAATACATTTAGGTTTTAGGTTTAGGTTTAGGTTTTACGTTTAGGTTATACGTTTAGGTTTAGGTTATAAGTGTAGGTTATAGGTTTAGGTTTAGGTTTAGGTTAGGTTATAGGTTAAGGTTTAGGGAATTGAGAATAGGTTAAGGTTTAGGTTTAGGAAATCAGGTTTGGGTTCGGGTTTTCAAGTTTAGGTTTAGGTTAAGGAGTTGTGATTAGGATTAGGTGTAGGTTTAGGTTTAGGGATTTGGGAATACATTTAGGTTTTAGGTTTAGGTTAAGGTTATAGGTTTAGGTTATAGGTTTCGGTTTAAGTTATAGGTTATAGCTTTAGGGAATTGAGAATAGTTTAAGGTTTAGGTGTAGGAAATCGGGTTCGGGTTCGAGTTCGGGATTGGGTTTAGGTTTTAGGTTTTAGGTTATAAGTTTAGGTTATAGGTTAAGGTTAAGGTTTATGTTATAGATTTAGGGAATTGAGAATATGTTAAGGTTTAGGTTTAAGAAATCGGGTTCGGGTTTGGGATCGGGTTTAGGTTTGGGTTTCCAAGTTTAGGTTTAGGTTAAGGAGTTGAGATTAGGATTAACTGTAGGTTTAGGTTTAAGGATTTGAGAATACATTTAGATTTTAGGTTTAGGTTTAGGTTTTCGATTTAGGTTAGGTTATAGGTTTAGGTTTAGGTTATAGGTTATAGGTTATGGCTTTAGGGAATTGAAAATAGGTTAAGGTTTAGGTTTAGGAAATCGGGTTCGGGTTCGGGATCGAGTTTAGGTTTGGGTTTAGGTTTTAGGTTTTAGGTTTAGGTTATAGGTTAAGGTTAAGGTTTAGGTTAAGGTTAAGGTTTAGATTTAGGTTTAAGTTATAGATTTAGGGAATTGAGAATAGGTTAAGGTTTAGGTTTAGGAAATCGGGTTCGGGTTTGGGATCGGGTTTAGGTTTGGGTTTTCAAGTTTAGGTTTAGGTTAAGGAGTTGAGATTAGGATTAGGTGTAGGTTTAGGTTTAAGGATTTGAAAATACATTTAGATTTTAGGTTTAAGTTTAGGTTTTAGGTTTAGGTTAGGGTTATAGGTTTAGGTTAGGTTTAGGTTATAGGTTTTGGGATTTGAGAATAGGTTTAGGTTATAAGTATAGGTTTAGGTTAGGGTGTAGGTTAAGGTTTTGGGAATTGAGTTTAGGTTATAGGTTATAGGTTTTTGGTTAAGGTTTAGCTTATAGTTATAGGTTTTGGGATTTAAGAATAGGTTTAGGTTATAAGTATAGGTTGAGGTTTAGGGATTTGAAAATACATTTACGTTTTAGGTTTAGGTTTAGGTTTTACGTTTAGGTTAAGGTTACAGGTTTAGGTTCAGGTTTAGGTTATAAGTGTAAGTTATAGGTTTAGGTTTAGGTTAGGTTATAGGTTAAGGTTTAGGGAATTGAGTTTATGTTATAGGTTATAGGTTTAGGTTATAAGTTATAGGTTTAGTTTAAGGTTATAGGTTATAGGTTTAGGTTTAGGTTTAGAAATTCGGGTTCGGGTTATACGTTTGGCTTAAGGTGTAGGTTTAAGTTAAGTGAATTAAGTTTAGGTTATAGCTTTAGGTTTAGGTTTAGGTTTAGGCTAAGGGTTTAGGGATTCAGATTCGGGTTCAGGATCAGGTTTAGGTTTAAGTTAGGGAGTTGAGATTAGGATTATGTGTAAGTTTAGGTTTAGGGATTTGAGATTAGGATTAGGTGTAGGTTTAGGTTTAGGGATTTGAGAATACGTTTAGGTTTTAGGTTTAGGTTTAGGTTATAGGTTATAGGTTATGGGTTTAGGTTATAGATTTAAGTTAAGTTTTAAGTTTAGGTTTGGGTTTAGGTTATAGGTTAAATAGGTTTAAGTTATAGGTTATAGGTTTAGGTTATAGGTTTAGGGATTTGAGAATAGGTTTAGGTTATAGGTTATACGTTATAGGTTTAGGTTTATGTTTAGGTTATAGGTTTAGGGATTTGAGAATAGGTTTAGGTTATAGGTTTAGGTTTAGGTTTAGGTTATAGGTTTAGGTTAAGGTTAAGGTTATAGGTTTAGGTTTAGGTTAAGGTTATAGGTTTATGTTTAGGTTTAGGTTAGGTTATAGGTTTTTGGTTAAGGTTTAGGTTATAGTTATCTGTTTTGGGATTTGAGAATAGGTTTAGGTTATAAGTATAAGTTTAGGTTAGGTTATAGGTTAAGGTTTAGGGAATTGAGTTTAGGTTATAGGTTCAGGTTATAGGTTATAGGTTATAGGTTTAGGTTAAGGTTTAGGTCATAGGTTTTGGGATTTGAGAATAGGTTTAGGTTATAAGTATAGGTTTAGGTTAGGTTGTATGTTAAAGTTTAGGGAATTAAGTTTAGGTTATCGGTTATAGGTTTAGGTTAAGGTTTAGGTTGTAGTTATAGGTTTTGGGATTTGAGAATAGGTTTAGGTTATAAGTTAAGGTTGTGGTCCCTGCAAATACAGATATAAACACAGCCTGCTCCAATTGGCCAGGCCCTTCCAATGCTGTCCATAGGAAATGGACAGCTTCATCATGGTCATAACAGCGGTTCCCACCTTCCAGGGACCCCCGCTCAACATCCAGATAGCTTCGACGCACATCCGGGTCTGCTCCATCAATTTTGAGTAAATACATAAACATGGCTGTCCAAATGGCCAGGCCACTCCAATGCTGTCCATAGGAAATGGACAGCTTCATCATGTCATAACAGCGGTTCCCACCTTCCAGGGACCCCCACTCAACATCTAGATAGCTCCGACGCACATCCGAGTCTGCTCATTTAAATAAAATAGATTATTAAGATCATTTAAATAAAATCAGGTCCAATCAACAATCTGACCTGGAGGATTCTGTTAGTATTGTTGATGGCACCTCGAACCTTGTTTAAATCCAGGTTGCAATTTGTAGCTACTGATGCTATTTGTCTTTCTGTGAAGTTGTGACGATTTTTGCATCAAACCCGGTGAAAGCAGCCCTAATGATAAAGTTGGATTGTAAACACTTGAGATTTTCAAGTCTTATTACATCTTTAAGCATTCAAAGAAAGGATAGTAACTGTTGAGCAATGGAGTTCAATTGATTTTGGAAAATCAAGATGCACTACATCATAAGTAAATACTGATAGAAGACAAAAAAGGGAACTCTAAAACAGAAACTAACCTCAACTCTCTGCCTCAATCGTAGATATCTTCCATAGGTTCTTTTACCTCCAACATGTACGATCATGTCATAGTGCAAGCAAAGGGAACTCCCATCTATCTTGCAGTAAAAGAACGCTACATCCAGTTTCCAAGAATAAAAATAAGTTCAATTCTTTCTTAAGTTCAAGGAAAAGGACCTTCATGGCAAAAAAAAAAAAAAAAATGAATGCATACCCAGTGCATTTTCACATATGTCATAGCGGGAAACACCACTGGGTCAACAAGTCCTAGTAATGGTTAGCAAGCTTGTTACACATGTGAACCTGCCACTTCAATTAGTAGAACTTAGTAAGTTTTAACTAATGGTTACTGCTGCTAAAAATGCTGATTGTTGGTGTAACTAAATAATGGGAGAAATTTTTTGCATTCAATAACTTAACTAAGATGGTGGTTTTTGAGCCCCAGAAGCAACTTTACACATGTCACATGTTGCCAGCCAACCACGTGTATGGACATTTGATGGAATATAAGATGAGAGTGAGACCAACCATGCAGCTTTAAATTCTTCCTTGTGTCGAGTATTAAAGTCTTCTAGCTGGGACAATTCTAGCCTTTTGATTGTGGCAAAAAAAAAAAAGAAAAAAAAATAAAGTACATTTTGGTTGAAAAATAGAGTGCTAGTCTCCATCCAAATATCACATGACAATGAATTACAAGTAATAGAAATAAATAACAGCAATTTTTGTACTTGAAATGAGGGATCCATTTAGTTGATGCAGTGTCTTTTATTTTTCCAACTGCGAATGGGATTTTATGATCCCCTGATGAGTTAACTCTTTTTCTCCTTTCACATAGATTTTATTTTAATTTAAACTTTTCCAATCTTACCTAGAGAAAAAAAAGCACATTCACAAAACAGACCATATCATGGGAATCAGTAATTACTGGTTCATGAATAAATGATTCATACAGAAATAAAATGAGAAGGAAAACAAAAAATAAAAAACCCTAACCCTAATGAAATCATGCATTAAAAAATAAAAATACAGATAATCAGTTCATGCATTTAGCACGAGATCTACGAGAGAGGAATGATATGAAATTTATGAAAATGCCATTACAGTTTTTTAGAGGAATGGAGCCAGCAGTCTATCTAAAAATCCCTACTTTCCACTTGAATGTTTTTAATCTATCTGATTGATTAAGTGAACCTCACATGCACAAGAAATTGATATTTTAGAGGAATGGAGCCAGCAGTCTACATTCAAGATGGATGGGTTGCTCTAGAAAAAGAATTCTATAAATGAACTTGACTTCCATTTATACAACAGACCCATTCACAAATTGCAGAAGATCAAGATCGGTGAAATAATTTCTTGGAAGTTTGTTAATTCAGCATCCATGTATAGCCCAGTTCCTCTATACACTCGAACACATGCTAATCTGGCATACATGTGAGAGATCCAATACCCACCATATAGATTCCTTGGCACAAAAGTTAATACAGTAAAAACTCATGAGTAGGGCATATAGTATGAGACAAGTAGATGGAAACCATCCATTTTTTTCACACATTGTAGCTCACCTAATGAGTGGATGGCCTCATTTTTGGGCCAGGGTCCAGAAAAATCTACATGATGAAGTCCACATGATGCATAAGTGACTTTTCCTCTAGTTTCATCAATTCCAAAAAAGGAAGCTAATAATTAGAAAAGCTTGATTTTTTTTTTTAAACTCAAATTATCAAGATTCAAGAATCACATTTCATTAGTCATGGCTTTTAAAGGTATTGAATATAGTTTTTTTTCTTTTCTTTTGTGGGCTTTCATACATTTTCTTTTCTCATGAAAGGGATGACTTTTTTTCCCTCATTCAAGCAAAAGACAATGCTTAGCCCAAAGATCATTCTTTCTTGAAAATTTCCCAAACCTTAGGACCCTTCAATGACAATTCACAAAATGCAATATAAATGTAATCCTCCACCAGTTCCACCAGTTTTGCCATAATTTCTTCTTTCTATTAGAATTATTATATGACCAAAAGCATAACTGATGGGGGTATTTATCGAATCAGTACTGGGTCCGTACACATACATACCTGCATCTTCTTCTTTTTCTTTTTCTTTTTCTTCTTCTTCTTCTTCTTCTTCTTCTACGACACCTTTAAGAAGCAATCCTAAAAAGGTAGAAAAAAATGTAAGTGAGGTTAGAAATGTCTTCAAAGGAATTTATAGGTGGTTTTGACACTTGAATTTTGAAGAATCTACATCTATAGTAATTGGATTCTTGAGAATTTCAGTCTGTCAAGTTGTGTTTAACAAAAAGAAACAATTACAAGGAATCTAAGCTTAGACAAGGACTAAAAGCAATCCAAAAATAAGCAACCCATAAATCATCATAGTTGTACCGAGAAAAATTGAAACAACGCCGTGGCATGTAGTGGCCCTCCACAACAACATCCATCTCATCTTATGACCAGCAACCTCCACAACAACTACTACAGCCACACTAAACACATCCCATGTCTAGTAGCCTCCTCAAGCATTGCATGTTGTCATACTCCTCAGCAACAAATGAGTTTATTGATCTGCTATTCATGACAAAGAATTATGAAAGGAAATAACTTCTCATAAAGATCAGAATTTTTTTTAATAAGTTTACAGGCATGTATAAGGCGGTCCATCTAGAAAATCAGATGTCTGAGAATGATACACATAAGCATGAAATCCAAGCCACATTGTCAAACATGGAGATGTGCAGATGGGCTGCCATAGACATGAACATGGGCTAAAGCTTAGATGGGCCTGAGTCGGCAAGGGCCAAATTAGACATGAATGTGGATTGTGTGCGTGTGGCATGAGTGTGTGGGGTTGTGTGTGCGTGTGTAAAAAATAAAATAAATAAATAAAAAAGAATCCCATACAGGCTGATTAGGGATTTTGAATCCCAAATCCAGCAATTAGTGTTTTCTGATTTGAATCCCCAAATTAGAAATTAGGGATTTCGAATCCCAAATCTAGCAATTATGGTTTTCTGATTTGAATCCCCAAATCAGAAATTAGGGATTTCGAATCCCAAGTCCCATATTAGGGATTCCAGTCATATACCCCATAATCCAGTTGAAATTAGGGATTTTTTTTTTTGGATTCGAATCAGTCAATTAGGGATTTTGAATTCGAACCCCAAATTCAGTTGCCAGATTGGGGATTTCAATTTAGAATCAGATTGGGGATTCCATCATCATACCTGGAGTGAACTTCGCTCGATCTTGTGATAGATGTGGAACTCCTCGCCATCATCCATGGCTGTCACCCTCCACTCAAGCTCCGACAGCCATGTTCGAGGAGAGAGAGAGAGAGAGAGAGAGAGAGAGGGCAAAGGGAGGGGTGTGAGAGAGGGCAGAGGGAGCTGCGAGTGAGAGAATGGGGAGAGATTGGGCGCAACTCTGTTTTGAGTGCGCGCCCAATTTTGGGCGGTCCATGGACGGTGCTCTGTGGGCCCCACCATGATGTATGTGTTTCATCCATTCCGTTCATCCATTTTTAAAGATCATTTTAGAGCTTTATGCCTAAAATTAGAGGGATATAAATCTCAGGTGGTCCACACCACATAAGAACAATAGTGATTGGATATCCACCATTAAAATCCTCCTAAGGCCCACTGTACTGTTTATTTCACATCCAATCTATTGATTTGGTCATACAGGACCAGATGAAGGGAAAAAATAAAAATTAGCTTGATCCAATGGCTACCAGAATGTTTTTAATGGTCGACGCTCATTCAACACTGTTTCCTGTAATGTGGTCCACTTGAGATTTGGATATATCTCATTTTTGGTCTCATATTGTAAAATTATCTGTAAAAATATATGGACGGCATGGATGAAACACATACATCATGGTGGGGGCCACAGAACACTGACCACCAGCCATTGGCTGGTGTAAAGGGAGTAGCCAATCCGTTCCCAAGCGTACTGAGTAAATATTTTATTACATAAGCTAAAAAATGAAGCCTATAAAAATCTGAAGTGGACCACATCATAGGAAATAGTATAAATTGAACGTCTACCATGGAAAATTTTTGGGAGGCCACTGAAGTTTTGGATGAAGTTGATATTTTAGTTTTCCCTTCATCCATGTATTTGTGATCTATTGAACAGGTTGGATGACAAATAAAAATCATTGCAGGCCATAGGAAGATTTCAACGATGGAAATCATTATTCCCACTGTTTCCTGTGGTATGGTCCACTTGAGCTTTGGATATGCTTTAATTTTGGGCTCAACCACTAAAATGATCTAGAAAAATGGATTGACTGTGTGGATAAACCAAATACATTCACTGTGTCATTGCTAACTAGATACGGCAGGGTAGGATGCAATGTGCGTTGAAACCCTTTCGGGGGTCACAAAAGTTTCGGATCAATATGAAATTTGTTTTTCCTATTCATCCAAGTATTTGGACCACACCACATGAAATGGTGTTGATTGAATATCCAACATTAAAAACTTCTTGTGATTGAGCCAAAGTATGAGTCAGATTCAAAGTTCGAGTGGACCTCATCACAAAAAAATAGTGGGAATTGAATGCCTACCATTAAAACCTTACTTTGGGCTGTAGAAGTTTTCAACCAAGCTAATATATATGTTTTCCCTTATTCCATGTCTGTATTAACTTATAAACAGGTTGGATCTCAAATAAACATTGCGGCGGGCCCTAAAAAGGTTTCAATAGTGGGTGTCACTATCCCACTCTTTTCTATGGTGGGTTCACTTGAACTTTGGATCTGCCTCGTCAGTCAGATGCATCATTCCATAGTGGGCCACGAGCTTAAAAATAAAGTCGATCCATGACTTGGGTTGGCCACACCACATACTATAGTTGAGAGGGTTACCCTCACATTAAAACATTCATAATCATTTATTGGGCCCACCTAGATGTGGTTCATAGATCTAGCTCATTCATTATGTGTGTCCCACTTGGATGAGGAGTCAGACCAAGTTTCATACACATCCAAAACTCATGTGGGCCCCACCAAATGCTTTTATATATTTTAAGGATGTCTTCACATAGTTTTAGATGCTATGGCCCACCTGAGTATACGACTGATTTTTGGACTTAAAGGGGACACATCAAATGCATGGTGTTGATGTTCTACACACATCATGGTGGGGCGCACACAGATTAACCTCATGGGAAGTTCCCATGAGGTGACCTTATAGTACCATTTCATTATTTAGGTAATTCCTTCATGGGTGTTACTCTAACCGTGTAGGGCCCACCTTGATATATTTTATGTATATCGACACCGTCCATATATTTTTCCATCATATTTTAGGATGTGATTTCAAATCATAAGAACTCAATAATCTCAGGTGGGCCATACCAATCAAAATAATGATGGATAACTATTAAAAACCTTTTGAAGGCCACAAAAGTTTTGGATCAATTTGATCTTTGTAGTTTACCTTCATCTAGATCTTCTTTACATTATCAACAAGTTGGATTGCAAATAAACATTACTAAAACCTTATGATGGGCTCTTTATAATTTTTAATGGTGAGGTACTATATTATCATTCTTTCCAGTGGTGTGGTCCACTTAAGATTTAAGTCTACACAATTTTTTATACCCAGCCCAAAAATGGGTTAGAGAAACATAGGGGCGGCAAGGATATACAACTCATCATCAAAATCTCACTTTTGTTATCTAACTTTTCAATTTTTCTTGTCAAAATACAAAATCTAGTTTTCTTTTTAAAAAAAATATTTTTTTTTACAATTTGTCAATTTTTTCACAATTTTGTTTAATTTCTTAAATTTTCTTTTTCAAAATATCATTTTTTTAATCTCACTTTTGTTATATAACTTTTCAATTTTTCTTGTCAAAATACAAAATCTAGTTTTCTTTTTTAAAAAATATATTTTTTTACAATTTGTCAATTTTTTCACAATTTTTTTTTTAATTTTTTAAATTTTCTTTTTCAAAATATCAATTTTTTTGTCGAAATCTTGTTATATAACTTTTTAATTTTTCTTGTCAAAATACAAAATCTAGTTTTCTTTTTCAAAAAATATATTTTTTTACAATTTGTCAATTTTTTCACAATTTTGTTTAATTTCTTATATTTTCTTTTTTAAAATATCATTTTTTTATCGAAATGTTTTTTTTTTTTTCAAAATTATCAACATTATTCAAAGTTCTTAATTTTTTTTTTTCAAAATCTAGATTTTTATAAAATCACAGGTTTTTTTATTTTTCAAAATCTAAATTTTTCCTAAACATTATTAATTAATTTTCTAAGCTTCTCAACTATTTTTTTTTTTTCGAAATTCATAATTTTTTTGTTCTTAATTTTTGACCTGAGCATTAGAGACGGTCTTAAACCGTCTCTGATGCAGATTGTCTTTGACAGTCTCAAAAGACCACTATAAGACGGCTAAAGACTGTCTCTAATGCAGACGGTCTTTGACAGTCTCAAATTACCAGTAAAAGATGACCAATAACCGTCTCTAATGCAGACAGTCTTTGACAGTCTCAGATTACTAGTAAAAGACGGCCAATGACCATCTCTAATGCGGACGATCATTGACCGTCTCAGATGACCGCATATAAAACGGTCAAAGACCGTCTTTTATTCCAGACGGTCGATAGCTATCATTTCTCTGCAGTTAACAATGGATTCTGACCATCTTAAATGATTTGTGGACATTCAACATTTTAAGATAATATTAAGGACAGTCAAGAGCCGTCTAAAATTTTAGAGACGGTTTACGACCGTCTCTAAAGCATCTTTAAACTAAGGAATTTTAGAGACGGTCCACAACCATCTCAAAATCCATCCTTTTTTTTTTCCATTTTTCATGTACTGACAAACATATGTATATACAAAAAAAAATATAGGTGGTAGACTCTCAGGAGTTTCAACTCCCGGTCAAGGCATCGAGTACCCATAGGTGGTGAAATTTCACTAGCGTGAGTGTGTGGGGTGTGTGTGCATGTGTAAAAAAAAACATATGTTTATACAAGATAAACGTTGAGCATATAAGTTAGAGATCAAATTTAACAACTAGCGCAAGTAATAGAGAGATCAATTATCAACTGTAATTAAAACAGAAACTATCACTTAAACTAATAGGATAGTGGAAAGCTCAAGGGGAAGAAATCATCACCTTATTTGTCGACTTGCCTTCTAATGTTATTCGGAAGTGCGCACGCCCTTAGACTTGGATCCTACCATAAGTTATAAAATTGTACCATTAGATCCAAACTTAACTCACTATTTATGTTTAAAGTATTGACCTAGGGTTTAGATTTCTTAGGTCTAGGATTTCACCCTAGAGTTTAGATTTTTGGATTCAATTCCTAATGGATGTAATAAAAATATTAATAACATTACTAATTAAAAATAGTAATCCAATAATAGCTAATGATGTTAAATTAACAAAAAATATGATTGAATGAAATGGCTTACTTAACTCGAGCTCGATCTGAGTGAGTCGACTCAACTGATGTCTCTCCCTCTCATCCTTCCTCTCTTCTTCTTTCTTACCATATCTTTTCTCTTTCTATTAGAGGATGTCCAACAATGGACTCATCAAAACATGGCCTGACTCGACCTAGTGACTCAGTCGAGTCGACCCGGTGTGACATGGAAGCAAGGCATCCCTAGCTCATGAGGCTTCCTGTTTTTCTTCCAAGGCCTAATGTCCAGCAAGGTTGCTCGGCTAAACCAGACCCACCTGACTTGCACAACTCGACCTAACGAGCAGCGGCTGCCTGCTCTCGACTTTCCCAAACTCTTTCTTCTTCTCTTTCTATCTGCTTCTACTTCTTCATCCTTTTCCTGTATTTTTATCGTAGAGTCCAGCCACTTATGGAATTAGACAACTCAACCAGTCGTGCAAAACATGCCAGCAGCGGCGGAGAAGAACATGCAAGCGTTAATGGCAGATTGAAAATGGGGGCTTATTTCTTCAAAACACTGATGTTAAGCAGTCAAGACCTATTCAAGGAAGCTCGTGGATGCTTGGAATCGAAGATCTAAAGGGTTTTCATGGGTGGGTTCGAAAGGAGAAGCTTGCGGTTGTTTGTTGAGTTGCGGCAAGGACGTGGGAGAGAGACCCTTTGCTACTCAATGTTCTGGTGTTAAATCGAGCCCTAAACTCCCTCAAAGTCGTCAAATGAGACTAAAAGGCTAGGATCTAATCCCGTTATCTCATTTTCTGGAAAACAGCTAGCGGAAAGGAGGCCATAGTGTTGATTTTCTTTGTGGAACCCTAATCCATTTGAACAAGGAATGGATGATTTGGATTTGTCCGAAGAAAAGGGCTATGATTGGAGGAGGGATCCTCACATGGATTGTGCCAGCTAGCTGGAGAAAGGGGCGGGAATAGTTTTCGTTTTCAAAATGTGTCACTCGTGTGGGGCGTCTTTGTGCCGAAATCCAGCGCATGCACATATGCATGCATTTATGTGGGGTCAACAATCTTGGCATTTATGTGGGGTCAACAATCTTGGACGAATTTAAGAGGTTTACAACCTGAACGGCTCTGATCGACTAAAGGTGGCCCACAGTTTGGTTTTGACGGTGCTGGAAACACAATTTCACCTACAAGCTAGCCTACTTGTAATCGACGCCATGTGTACCTAAAGACTTTCCAGCATTTGAAACACTTGGGTTTTGATCAACCTTTCATGGACTCTGTGATGGACGATCTGGATCATGCCTAAGCTGCCAGATGGTGGGCCATTGATTAAGCTATCAATTTGAAATGGACGTTGACGAAAAGGATATTTCCTTTTTTCGAAAATCATCGAGTCAAACTAGGTTTGACTTGGTCTGCAATTCAATGCACAGTGGGTGCACACTCCTTTCGTGCACTCGCACTTCAAGGTGAGGCCCATCGTCATGCTTACATGAAATCTACGCCGTTAATCTGTTTAGGGGGTTCTAGCTGGGACCCCTGGCTGAATGGTTTATAGATGCAACACTTGAGTGGGCCCCACGACTTGATTCTGATCATATTTGTGGATTTGCCTCGATCTAATGGTCAGATTACATCCAAACTTATCATCTACGGTGAAAAGGTCCACGGGACCACTTAAGTAGAATTTAGTGCTTGGATTATGGATCATATGGCCTAATACACACTTATAATATTAACTATCCTTTTTACAAACTTTTTAATAATAATAATAATAATAATAACAATAACAATAATAATATTATTATTATTTTCTAAGTTGTTTATTGTGGTTTGCATCTTAATTAACGCCATTTATTTACTTAATCAGTTGCCTATAGGGCTTTGATATGAAAAATTAGATTATTTTAAATTTGTAAGTGAGCCATACCAAGTGAACGTCCACTTACCAACTCTTGACATCCTAATGATTCAAATAATTCAATGATTGAATTGACTCATCTTTAGTTATTAACAGTCCTAGGAACCCTAAGAAGTATTTATGTGTGATCTGGTAGTCAAATATGGGAGTAGGTGATCCGATTTGTGTTTCCAAAGGATAGATAATCCAACGGGATGTTGTAACCTACTGAACGGTGGATTTCGTGATCCATAAATTTAAATATACGATGGTTGGTTAGATTTGTTTATTAATGAAATTAGAATCCTAAGAATAGGTTTTTCTAACGACGTGATGGTTCGTCTTGAAGATTAATAGATGGATAGCTTGATGTATGGGTGCGGATTGCTTTCAATGGTCGGATTTTGACTAGAATGCACGTGAATGTTTGTTTAGGTTAGGTTTGTACTTATACTAAGTTAGGTTATATGGTAACACTCGAGTGCTGAAAAGCACGGGGTGTTACATGCCGTTAAACAAATTCCTTCATATGCCAAATTTTTGAAAGACCTATGCACTACCGAAAGACGACAAAACATTCAAAAGAAAATTCTTCTGACAGAAAAGATGAGTGCCATCCTCAAGCATGATGTGCCACAAAAATATAAAGATCCTGGTAGCCCAACTATCACATGTATAATTGGGAATCACTAGATTGAGCATGCACTTCTTGACTTAGGGGCGTGTGTAAATTTAATCCCTTACTCGGTATATGAACAATTGGGTCTAGGTGAATTAAAACCCACCTGGACCACATTACAACTTGCCGATCGCTCAGTTCATGTACCAAGAGGGATGATTGAGGATGTGTTGGTCCAAGTTGATAAATTTTACTATCCAATAGACTTTAGTATCTTGGATACTCAACCCATCATAGATATGAGCAATCAAATTTCAATTATTATTGGTCGCCCATTTCTTGCTACATCAAATGCAATCATTAATTATAGGAATGTAATTATGAATTTATCCTTCTGGAATATGACATCGGAACTCAACATCTTTTTCAACATGAGCAAACAGTCAGAAGATGTTGATGATGTCACATCCCAAACTCAAAAACTAGGCTCATAAAATTTCTGATCGCCGAATCTAGTGCTGACAGCCTCCGTAGTACCCCATTCTCGGTTCCCGGCACTCATACACTAGGTTTCTATCCTGGGATCCTACAAGGAGGATTTTCAACATAAATTTGATTCGCAGTAAGCATAACCATAAATATAACCCATAAATAACAATCAAAAACATCATCACAAATCCACTATGATAAAAAACTTTGAGTACAATGCGCATAAAGGTGAATCCAATAACAAAATCGGAAGCTCCAAAAGTCTATTGCACACCCTAATCTCAATGTTGCTACGACGTCCTAGTGTCACCTGCATGCATCAATCATGCATAAGCTTATAGAAATCTTAGAGGTTGTTGTATGTATGTGCGCAATATGAGCATACTTAGAATGCAATATCAGAGTAATGGGGAATCATGCTGATGAGTACATGAAACCAATCAGCCGTACCAAGGCTATGCAGTGCAAGACATGAATGCTATTGGCCATATCAAGACCATGTGATGTGAGATGTAACTCAAGCATGCCAGTCTTCATCCGAATCCACATATCAATGCAACTTATCACTAGAGCATCAAATATCAGTACAGTTCTTACTCTGGATAATCACCAGGGTTTAGTACACTCCAAATGACACTGCCCCTTTCCCAGGCGCGCAGTTCAAGTGAGCGTAAGAAACCTCATTATTCGCATGGCCAATAGCCTGCCAATACTTATCCGGCACATCGATAGCAGACCCATTCATGAGCTGGTCATACTCAGCCTAGCAATGCCTTCTACCCTCAGGTGGGTAAGGCCTCACCCCTTTCCAACCGATCATGACATAGTGGGAGATGCGACCTCTTGGTATTCGGCCCTCGTGAGCTCATGTATCCACTCGGTCTCGATGTTGGAGTTATCTTTTGGTACCATCGGGTTTAGGAATTTTCACCCGAGGACTCCCCGATACTAGTAACAGTATTTTCGGTGTTCGATCTTGCCATTCACGATATGCCTATGGAGGCCATAACCTTGATGTTGTTAGGCATATAGTAATCATGTCATACAAATGTGAGGCGCATGAATCACATTATCAGTCATATAGCAATCCTGCGCGTACTGCGCGCTCATGTGGGGCAACTCTGCCTATCAGGGAGCCCCTTAAACAATCTTCTCGAAGGCATATGCTATGATCAATCACTCCACATATCAAGCATACATATGATGTGTATGGGCATGAATCATGGAGTTATACTAAGCATGTTATATGATGATAAACTCTCTTCATAATGAAGATGGACCTAGACCGCCTACACATAACAAGTATAGACCTAACAATGAGCCCTAAGGAGAGTTACAATGCAGACATTTAACCATCATTGCTCTTACAATGTGGACGTCAAACCATCATTGCTCCCAAGGCATGACTTGCCATAAACATCATTACATACATCATGGTGGAATCACACATCGCAATGGACCTCATATACATCACATTTGGCCTCACACATAGGCCTCACATACATCTCATTAGGCCTCACTCATGGTCCTTATATACATCACATTGGACCTTAACCCATGAACCTCAAATACATCACAATGGGCCTCATATACATCAAGTGGGCCGTATCAATGGGCCGCACCAATGGGCCTTATATACATCAAGTGGGCCGCATCACACGGGTCGCACCAATGGGCCTTATATATGTTAAATGGGCCGCATCAATGGGCCTCATATACATCAAATGGGCTGCATCAATGTGCCACACCAACTACACCATTCATCTATTTTAGAGATCATTTAGAGCATTTCCAAAAAAAATGAATTATATCGACTGATCATAGGGACCGCACTCGAAATAGCGGTGGAGATGATGATTGGAAGATCATCTAGACCATACCACAAATAACAGTGGAGATAATGATTTCCACTGTTTAATCCACATAGGGCCACCATAACATTTATTTTCCATCCAATTTGTTCATATGGTCACAAAGACCTGATGTAACGCCCTGAAATTCGGGGGTCGAGCATAACTCAGCTCCCGAGTTTCAAAACATCACTTATGCAATATATTGAATGATGGATGTATGTTGTCTGTATGAGTGCGTAAAACATGGAATATATTAAGCCAAACTGCAAATATAATTCAGGGATAAGTGAAGAATGTAAGTGAAAGACTTAAAGAAATATATGTGTACATGTGCAAATTCCTGAAATACATATACATACCAGGTCATATTACAAGTGTTGTTATCAAAATTAAAAGTATCAAATTACATCATCTATTCCCAAAAAGAAATTTCAGAATCCCACGCATCAGAACGAGGCTCACTAGAACCCGCCTGAAAACTGCATAAAAGAAAATGCAGCCTCATCATCCTCGAACTCTAGCTCGGCCTCAGAGGTCGCATCAATATCTGCAACTAAGATAGAGTCTGGTGGGTGTTTAACACCGCCCCAGAACGTGGGAGTGAGTGATCAACTCACTGGAACAATAAAGCAAAGGTTAACATGTTATCAATTCAATCAAGCAGTAATGATAAAGCAGAACAATTAAACATGTCCTAAGTACTCTTGTTAGTGCAAGGATGTATGCAGAATGATGCGTGCCCTCGCTTGTACACCCTCAGCATCTACATCTTACGTTACGCATGACATCACCTCAAGTGCTCCACCTCTTCCAGGCACAGGCAATGCGGTGCATGAACATGATTACGGAGTTGTTATTAGTCTTTTTCATACAGCAGGATTGGGAAGCTAAGGTACCTTCCTCATATCAATTTCCAAACAGTGATCCATTCTAGGGTCGTCAGTCCTAGACATCTCATACGATCATATGGTTTCAGGTTGTTGCAAAGGGCTCGTCACCAATCAATGCACGCCTATTATACCTTTGTTACTACAATAAGGCTCGTCACCTCAATGCGGTATCCAGGTATGCTCAAGGTCACTACAAAGGGCTCGTCACCAATCAATGTAGGCCGACAGCATGAATATAGTGTCCCATACCACCATAATCGGCTCATGAGTCTGGTTGCTTACTGGTCACTACGGGGAGGCTCGTCACCCCAGCGTAGGCCGATAGCTCGACCACAGTGTCCCATACCACCATGTCCAGCTCATGAGTCTTAGCGGATCAAGGTACCATGGTTAACAGGATTTCATCGGTAAGTTTGGTACCCTAGATTCAAACAATAACGTCCATACATGGTGAAGATACATCGGACAATCGGGTTACTTGACGAACTCGACTAGCACGAGCGCACATTGGGTTGAACGACATAGAGTGCGCAAACACTCTGTGTGGCTAAACCACTGCCGACAACTTTAATGCGACCCGGGTTCGTCTAATCACGTCCTACATGGTGAAAACAACCTCAGCCACGAACTCAAGGCCGATTACCGATTTCCTGGACTAATTCATAGTCTCAAATACATTCCACCACAACAGATATTCATATCAACAATCTAGAATTGTAATGGAACAACAACTCAAATCATGTGGTATGTAAGCATTTGAAGAGTATCAACTTAACATGGATTCACACATAAGCAATACTTGAACTTAAACAACAAGGAATATGACTTGCATGTGATAAATCATACACATTAATAGGAGTGTTGAGAATCGCTTCTCAATGCCCGCAATTAGGTTAATATGTTGCACTTTAAACCATTCAGAGATTTCTACAAACATTTAGAATACATAGTGCAACATACATGACGTATGTTGAAATAAACGCATTTGGACAATTCCTTTTACCAAGGAGTTGTCACACATACAATTAGCATAGGTACATGACAGATAATCATGGCAAACACAGGTTCATATCTTATACGTATACGGTACTTCCTACACATACATAGAATACGCAAATCTCAATATAACACTTACATATCAGGAATGCAAAATAAACATAGCATTTGACATGTGAAATCTCATCCATAACAAGAATAAACCATTCACTGGCATTGAAAGCCTTGAAAACCATAACCTATACGATTAAAGTCCGCACCTTAAACCAGAAATAGAACACCGAACTGATTCAGACGATATGTCTTCGTCAACGGCGACAAGATAACCTAAGACAAGGATATAAATGAGCTACTACAACACATCGACTATTCTAAGCTCTACAACAGATTAGGGTTAGGTTAACTTACCCAAGGAAGAACTTAGAATCGCCGGAATAACGATTCAAAAGTGGAGGTTTAAGGATGAAGAGTAACAGGAAAGAATCTAAGATGATTCACCAACTTCTCTCTCACTTTCTCTCTTTTTGTCTCTCTTTCTTAGCCAGGGTTAGGAAATTCGTATCGAAAAGAGAGTTAGGGTTTCAAGGTCTATATATAGGTCTAACATTGATGAAAATAACCCCAGGGTCAAGGTATACTTAGGTTATAACCAAAACAGGCCTCTCTCGATCCAACGGAACACTTCTGGTGGGCCTTTTTCCCCGTGTGGTCGGACTTAAGCTCACTGACCATGGATCTAGGTCAGGCTGAGTTTTCGTACCGATCGGATCTACAGATCAGTCGTGGCGGACCACACTCAATTCAACGGTCACCGAAACTCGATCAGGTCCACAAGCACTATGACATGCCTGGGCCACCTTCCCTGATCCGAGAGTGAAATTGGGTCAAAATCCAATGGTCAGATTGCTTAAAATCATCGCGCAAGCGACACGACTCAGATTTCATAAAAGCATATTTAATTTCTCACCGTTCTCACACTCTTCACTCCGGACTCAATCAAATCGACCCAGAACATCATCTGGACTTGATTTTTGAGGTGATGGCCAAGTCCAACATGGTGACCAATACTGCCTAAGATCATCGCTATCGGACTTTCGACGCGTGGTCCAGGTCCGATCCAAAGTTTCTAAAAATTCCCAAGAGCAACTGGATTTAGTGATGAATCCCAGATTTCAGAGTAACATAGCGCTAACTATTCTACAGGTTTTGAGTCATGCAGATCAAATTTAAAGTGATTGATGCAAATTTCACAAGCAATCAAGTTTAGGGCTAATTACCCCACAACTAGCTTCTGAGGAAAAATAGAGGTAGTACTCGGGTCTTGGCACAAAATTTTCCAGGTCATTACACCTGAATCAAGAGGAAAAACAAATATCATATTGATCCAGAATTCCTGTGATCCTTAAAGAATTTCAATGGTAGCCGTTCAATCCCCCACTATTATTTGCAGTGTGGTCCTTCTGATAGGTGGATCACATACATCATACGGGACCCACAGAGCTTACAGACGTCAATACAACAGCTACTACTGCTTGAGGGTCCGCTGGTCCACCATCCAGATGGATGTTCTAGATTAAACAGGTGGACGGCGTGGAATACAAAACATACATCACGGTGGGTTTCCACAGATGGACTGCATGGAATACAAAACATGCATCACGATGGGTTTCCACAGATGGACGACGTGGAATACAAAACATACATCACGGTGGGTTTCCTCATGTAACACCCTGGATTTTTGCCAACCTAGATTTAGACGTCCTTAGGCAATGGGTCAACCATAACACTCTCAAAGCTCAATCCCAAAGCATAAAGTCCCTTTTTAACCATTTTCCTTCGAAATCTCACCTTTCATTATCCTATCCTTTAAATTTTTCTAAGAACATTCATAATACATACCAATCCTAGGGTATAAATGATGAAGAACAATACTAAAACTAAAGCTTACCATAAATAGTAAATAAATGGACGAAATGGGTTTTTGACCCTTAAAATTTTAGAATCTAATAAAATAAATAGGTTAGTTGGATAGATTAGCATCTCCTACCCAAAAATCATATATTTTATGTTGCGTAACTCATTCCAGTTTGTAAATTGGACCCGAAAACGCCTCACACGGACTCGTGGGCCCAAACGACTTAATTCGGGGGGACCCGGGGTGGGTCTCACATGTTTCCGACAACTCCGGGGGGGGGGCATATGTCCAGTGACCGGCGAGGGGCTCACCGATTTGGCGAGGCCTCGTCCGTACAGCGGATTGGGCAGCCCGTTTTCTACATTTTTCTATGCATTTTGTCCAACATTGAAAAATCATATCTCCCTTGTTATAACTCCGATTTAGGTGATTCAAAAAATTAGATTGAAGATAAATGAGTCTAGTTTTATATAAAAATATGTGAAAAATATAATAAAATATATAATATAGTTTAAAGTAGGTTGTTGTGACAACTTTCCGAAAATCACTTGTTGGACAGCTGCTGCTTCTGGAATTTTTAGAATTTTTCTACAACACAAAATATCATGAAAATTGGTGGACATGGGGTAAACATGATGGTGAACTACTAGAAAAATAATTAAAATAATATAATAACTAGAAGTACCAAAAACGGGGCATAGAATGGCCCTAGGATCGTATTCTGCCATAATTAGGGTAGAATTTGGTTAAGTACTAAACTGAACAATCAGTAGAATTAGCTTGAACCACTTTAAATATGAATTAATAGACCCAAAATGAGTAGGACTGCTAATGCTACATTACTTAGAAACCTAGGATCAATCTCTAAACCCAGTTGCTCTTGGGAGCATCGTGAAACTTTGTTTCGGACCTTGACCGCACGTCGAAAATCCGATAGCGATAAACTTAGACAATTATGACCGCCTAGTTAGACTTGATAATTACCTCGAAAATCAAGTCCAGATGATGTCCTGAGACGATTTATTTGAGTCTGGAGTAAAGAGTGTGAGAACGGTGAGACATTAAATATAAATTATGAAATCTAAGTCGTGTCGCTTGCGCGACGATTTTAAGCAATTTGACCGTTGGATTCTTACCCAATTTCACCATCGGATCAGGGAAGATGGCCCAAGCTTGTCATAGTGCTTGTGGACCTGATCGAGTTTTGGTGACCATTGAATTGAGATTGGTCCGCCACGGCTGATCTGTAAATCCGATCGGTACGAAAACTCAGTCTGACCTAGATCCATGGTCAGTGAGCTTAAGTCCGACCGCACGTGAAAAAGGGACCACCAGAAGTGCTCCGTTGGACCGAAATAGACCCGAATTGGTTATAATCTAAGTATACCTTGGCCCTGGGGCTATTTTCATCAATATTGGGCCTATATAAGGGTCTTAAACCATCACTCTCTCATTCCATACGAATTTAGAAAACCTAGGAGAGAGAAGAGAGAAAAGAGAGAGAGAAGTTGGTTAATCATCTTGGGATTCCTCCCAGTTACTCTACGTGTCTAATCCACCGCATCTGAATCGCTATTCCGGTGATTCTAATCTCATATTTGGGTAAGTCAATCAAACCCTAACCTATTTTGGAACCTAGAATAGTCTTAGTGTCGATGTAGCTAATCTAGTTCATGCTTTAGGTTATCTATTCACTGTTGATGAAGACTTATCGTCTAAATCGAATCCGTTGTACCATTTCTGGTCTAAGGTGCGGACTATAAACGTATAGGTTATGGTTTTCAAGGCTTTCAATGTCGGTTAATGATTTATAACTGAGGTGGGTGCTATTTCACATGAAAAATGAGTCGTCTGTTTCGCTTTACAATCATATATGAACTATGTTGAATATAGTATATTCTATGTATATGTTGAGATGTTTGAATACGTATGGAATTTGGATTTGTGCCTAACATGATTATTTGTCGTGGATTTATGCTTGTTATATATGAGACAACTCCTTAGCGAAAGGACTTGCCCTAAATCATGTCACGGCCAACATACGTTATGTATGTTGAAGTGTGTAGTCAAAGTGTTTGTGGAAATGAATGAATGAACATGGAACTTGGATTCATGCTTGCCATGACTATCCGTTATGGGTGCATGCGTGTTATATATGGGGCAACTCCCTAGTGAAAGGATTTGGCCTAATACCTGTGTGATCAACATACGTCATGTACGTTGATGTATGTAGTCTAGAGTGTTTATACGAATGTCTAAATGAGCTAGATGTTATCTGGGAGTACTTTGTATGAGGGCTGCGATGTGAATCTCAGCTACCTTAATTATGTGTATAAACGCCGATTACATGCATAAACGCCGATTACAGGTCACGGGTTACCGAAATTCCACCGAGAGGACTACGGAAGCCTACGGAATAGTACAGACTAGGATACGGGTCTTACAAGTCTCCCCTCCTAATAAAAATTTTATCCTCGAAATTTACACAGTTATTGCAACCACACATAACTCATAAGGAAGAGGAAACATAACATCATCATATAAAATCAGAGACATCATACAAGATACAACATATAATCAATCATCAAAGAGATGTGGTTAGCGCTCTCGAATCTCGGCCTCACACTCCTAAGACGCCTCATCAACAGAATGGTGACCCCACTGCACCTTCACCAAAGGGATGACCTTGGTCCAGAAGCCTGCTCCTTCTGATCAAGGATATGAACTGGCTGCTCAATGTAAGAAGTGTCCTCATGAACCTCCAATAGCTGCCAATCAATAACCGGAACGATGTCTGACCCACACTTCCTCAACATAGAGATATGGAAAATGTTGTGGACGCCAAACAACTGAGATGGTAAGGCAAGTCGATAAGCCAAGGCACCAGCGCGCCTAATGATCTTGAAAGGTCTAATAAATCTCAGGATAAGCTTGCCCTTCGCTCCAAACCGAACCACACCCTTCATGGGTTAGACCTTGAGATACACTCTGTCCCTAACAATGAACTACAAGGGACGGCACCGGCGATCAGTAAAACTCTTCTGTCAGCTTTGAGTTGTGCGCATCCTTTGCTTGATGATATCAATAGCCTCTGACATCTTTTACACAAGCTCGGGACCTAGGAGATGCCGCTCTCCGACCTCGGCCCAATAACTCGTAGATCTGCATGGTTTTCCATATAGTGCCTCAAAACGAGCCATGCCAATGGTTGCCTGAAAGCTGTTGTTGTATGTGAACTCAGCGAATCGTAGATGCTCATCCCAGCTACCCACAAAGTCAATCATGTAGGCCTGAAGTATATTCTCAAGGATCTGGTTGACCCTCTCGGTCTGGCCATTGGTATGTGGATGGTACGCAGTGCTGATCTGCAAAATAGACCTCATCGCTCTCTGAAAGCTCCCCCAAAACTGAGGCGTAAACGTCGAGTCTTAGTCAGAAATAATTGAAACTAGAATGCCATGCAATTTCACAATCTCCTCAATGAATAACCTCGCAAGCCGGTCCAAAGACCAAATCGCATGAATCGTAACAAAATGTGCCAACTTCGTTAGACGATCCACAACAACCTAGATGGTGTCATGACTGCGCTAAGTCCTCGGCAAGCCCATATGAAATCTATTGACATGTGCTCCCACTTCCACATCGGGACGCTCAACAGCTGCAATGGACCAGGGGGTCTCTGATGATCGGCCTTGACACCTTGGCATGTGTCACACTCAGCCATAAAATTGGCGATCAGGTGCTTGATCCTCGCCTAAAAATACTATCGCCTCATATCTTGATACATCTTCATCAATCCAGGGTGGATAGAAAATCGCGATTGATGTACCTCGGTCATAAGATCTCTGCACAACTCAAGAATATCCGGGACATAATCGGCCTCTGAAGTAAAGTCCACCATCTGAACTAATCTGCCAATCTGCCTACTCTTTGGATGAGGCCTCTACTCGGTAACCTTGTAACGAGTCATCTGTCTGCTGAGCCTTGATCACCCTTGCAACAAGAGAGGGTTGAATTGACAGGCTCAATAACTGCACGATAGAAGACTTTAGACCAAACTTAAAGTCATACTCTGCTATATCCTCGAGCATCTTCCACTCTTGAATTATCATGTGTGCCACTAGGCCTTGTGGCTGATGGCTGAGGGCATCCACCACCATGTTTGCCCTGCCTGGGTGGTACTGGAGATCAAAATCATAATCCTTTAGGAGTTCCATCCAATGCCTCTACCTCATGTTCAGCTCGGACTGAGAGAATAGGTACTTCAAGCTCTTGTGGTCGGAGAAGAGCTTGAACCTAATCCCATAGAGATAGTGCCTCCACACCTTTAGTGCGAAGACGACTAATGCTAGCTCCAAATCGTGCACGAAGTAGTTCAACTCATGGACCTTGAGCTGGCAAGACATATAAGCCACTGGTCTCCTGTGCTACATTAGGATAGCACCCAAGCTAATACGCGAAGCATCGGTAAATACAATGAATCCATTAATCCTAGAGGGAAGAGTGAGGATAGGAGCGGACGTGAGGCGGTCCTTCAGCTCTATAAATGCTCGCTCACAGGCATTGCTCCAAATAAACTCTGTGCCCTTTTGAGTCAACTTGGTCAACGGGGCTGTAATATGGGAAAAGCCCTCAATGATAGTAACCCGCCAAACCAAAGAAACTACGAATCTCGGATGCGCTCGTGGGCTGGTCCCATTGATGTAGTGCCTTAACCTTTGAGGGGTCCATTGTGACACCCTCCCTCGTCACTACGTGACTGAGGAACTTTAACTCCTTATGCCAAAACTCGCACTTCTCCAGCTTCGCATACACCTGGTGGGCACGGAGGGTCTGCAATGCAATCTCCAGATGCTGTTCATACTCCTCATGAGTCCTCGAATAGATCAGAATGTCGTCGATGAAGATTACAATAAATTGATCGAGATATGGATGGAAGACCTCGTTCATCAACTGCATGAATACTGAAGGAGCATTTGTTAGTCCGAAGGACATGACTTGAAACTCAAAATGACCATAACGCGTCTTGAAAGCTGTCTTTGGGATGTCCTCCTCTCGGACCCGAATCTGATGATAATCGGAATGCAGGTCAATCTTCGAAAAGAACTGTGCACCCTTCAGCTGATCAAACAAATCATCTATCCTCGGGAGTGGATACTTGTTCTTGATCATGACTCGGTTGAGCTTGCGGTAATCCACGTAGGGCCTCAACGAGCCATCCTTCTTTCTGATGAAGAGTACCGGGGCTCCTCAAGGTGAACTGCTCGGACGAATGAATCCTAACTCACGTAACTCGTCTAATGCCATTGTAGCTCTCTTAACTCCATCAGTGCCATATGATACGGGGCCTTTGAGATAGGCACGGTACCGGGCATAAGATCAATTTAAAACTCAATATGCGGGTGCGACGGCAATCTTGGAATCTCTTGAAATACATTGGAAAAATTGCAAACCACAGGCAACTAATTGACTCTCACTACCATGGACTCCTCAACTGCGTAGGACATCAAACAAGATAACGGCTCTCCTCTGGGCTCAGCAATGAACTGGAATTGAAGTAAGCCTGGTATACAAAACGTGACTGTCCTTGAGGAGCAATCCAAGATCGCGTGATACTCGACAAGCCAATCCATGCCTAGGATGACATCAAACTCGGACATCGGCAACAGGAATAGGTCAGCAGGAAAAAAGATATCACCAACTAGAATGGGGCAAGACGAGTAAAATCGGCCCAATACTGTAGTCTTCCCTAAGGGCATCGATACAGTCAACCCCTCGCGAGTAGACTCTGTCGGTAATCTAGTCGAACGGCAGAATTCCTCGGACATAAAAGAATGCGAAGCGCCAGAATCAAACAAAACTCGAGCGATGCCTGTAGAGACAGGAAGTATACCTTTAAAGACTCCGGAGGACTGCGGGTCCTACTGAGCTGCATAGAACCTATCCTGAGCTGGATGGGGAGGTGCCTGTCCCCTCTGAGGTCCCTCCTGCTGTTGCTGGCTCTGTGGCGGACTTTACTGCTATCTTTATTGTTGATGATGTCTTGACGGCTGAGGTGGTTGCGGTCGTTGCTGTGGTGGAGGCTGTTGTGGCCCTCTCAGTTGTTGCTATTGTTGAGGGCAGGGGCACTCATGTATGCGGTGTCCTATCCCACCACATCCAAAACAAGTCCTTGTAAATGGCCTCTGAGGTGGCGCTGGTGTTGCTGGTGCTCTAGCGGATGGGTGGCTCCTGTGCCTCTATGCTTGTCAATGCTGTTAGAGCTACCGGAGGGGGCATGTCTCTTTCGGTCTCTCTTCTGATCTCGATCACTCTGCGTGCCAGCCCACTCAGTCTCATAAATCTGAGCCCTCCACACTACTGCCTGAAAAGTCGGGAGCTCATGCCCAACAACACGGCCTAGAAGACCGTAACGCAAGACGTTCTCAAAATGGCGGGCCTTTCGATCCTCATCATCAACCAAATATGGCGTTAACCTTGATAGCAGCACGAAATGAGCCACATACTATGCCATATACATGTCTCCCTGCACCAAGGTCTTGAACTCTAACGCTCACTGCCGACGAATATGGTTGGAGAAGTACTGTTGGTTAAATCGGTTAACAAAATCCTCCCATGTCCAGGCAAAATCAGGCCCTGCAACACGGGTAACAAGGGTCCACCAGTGCTCAGCTTCACTGTGGAGAAGAAATATGACTAACTGGACCCACTGATGAGTCATACATGCCATCGTATAAAAAATCTTCTCCACATTGGAGCGTCACCTCTCGGCTGCTGTTGGATCTTGCTCGCCCTGGAAACGTTAGGGATCGAGCCGTCGAAACTCTCGAAGAATGGCGTTCATGCACTCCTGCTCTGCCTGGATGGGCGAAACAATGGGGTGCCTGCCCTGCCCTTAAAAGGCAGCTATCATAATCTGCAACATCTACTGTAACTGGGAGGCACTCATGGGTACGGTCAGATCCCCACCAGTCTTAGGTGGAGAAACGACATCCTCAGGCTGGGGAGCAGAGATCTTTGGTGGTACAGTGGGAGTCGTAGGTGGTAGAGTGGGAGCCTCGGGTGGTGAAGTAGGAGTCGCTCAGGTCGCTCTCCTGGGTGGTATGTCCTACAGGGAAGAATAAATGCAGCTATCAACCTTGAAAACTCTCGAAGGCATGCACGTTAGGGAACTAAATCGGAAGGTTATGCTCTCGGGACCTAGTTGTTCTGAACTTATGGCAAACATGTGATGTTGTTCTCAGTTATTACCAAGTTATGCTCTGATATCAACTTCTGTCAAGCCCCAAACTTAGAAATCGGGCTCACAAAATTCCCGATCGTTGAATCCGGCGCCGACAGCTGCCGTAGTACCCCGTTCTCACCTCTCGGCACCCATACACCAGGTTCCGATCCTTAGATCCTACAAGGAGGATTTTCAACATGAATTTAATTCGTAGTAAGCATAACCATAAGCATAACCCATAAACAATAACCAATAACATCATCACAAATCCACTATAATAAAAAAACTTTGAGTATAATGCGTATAAAGGGAAATACAATAACAGAATCTGAAGCTCCAGAAGTCTGCTGCACACCCCAATCTCAATGCTGCTGCGGCGTCCTAGCATTAATTACACACATCAATCGTGCATAAGCTTATAGAAAGCTTAGAGGGTGGTGTATGTGTGTGAGCAATATGAGCGTGCTTAGAATGTAATATTAGAGTAATGTGGAATCATGCTGATGAATACATGAATGGAATCAACCGTACCAAGGCTATATGGTGCAAGACATGAATACGATCAGCCATATCAAGACCATACAATGTGAGATGCAACTCAAGCATGCCAATCCTCATCTAAATTCATATATCATGCAGCTCATCACTAGAGCATCAAATATCAGTACAGTTCTCACTCTGGATAATCACCGGTGTTTAGTACACTCCAAATGACACTGTTCCTTTCCCAGGTGCGCAGTCCAAGTGAGCGTAAGAAACCTCACTATCCACCTAGCCAATAGTCTGCCAATACCTATCCAACAGGTCAATAGTGGACCCATTCATGAGCTGGTCATACTCAGCTTAGTAATGCCCCCTACCCTCGGGTGAGTAAGGCCTCACCCCCTTTCAACTGACCATAACATAGTGGGACATGCAACCTCCTGGTATTCGGCCCTCATGTGCTCATGTATCCACTCGGTTTTGATGTTAGAATCCTTTGGTACCATCGGGTTTAGGGATTTTCACCCAGGGACATCTATAGTGCCTCGATGCTAGTAACAATATTTTCGGTGTCTGATCCTGCCATCCACAATATGCATGTGGAGGCCATAGCCTTGATGTCACTAGGGCATATAGTAATCATGTCATACAAATGCGAGGTGCATGAATCACACTATTAGTCATGTAGCAATCCTGCTCGTACCATACGCTCATGTGGGCAACTCTGCCTATCAGGGAGCCCCGTAAGCAATCTGCCCGAAGGCATATGCTATGAGTAGTCACTCCTCATATCAAGCGTACATATGATGCGTATGGGCATGAATCAGGGAGCTATACTAAGCATGTTATATAGTGATAAACTCTCTTCATAACGATGATAGGCTTAGACCGCCTACACACAATAAGTATGGGCCTAACAATGGGCCCTAGGGAGAGTTACAATGCGGACATTTAACCATCATTGCTCTTATAATGTGGACGTCAAACCATCATTGCTCCCAAGGCATGGCCCACCATAAACATCATTACATACATCATGGTGGAATCACACATCGCAATGGACCTCATATACATCACATTCAGCCTCACACAAAGGCCTCACATACATCTCATTGGGCCTCACTCATGGTCCTTATATATATCACATTGGACCTTAACCCATGGGTCTCAAATACATCATAATGGGTCTCATATACATCAAGTGGGTTGTATTAATGGGCCGCACCAGTGGGCCTTATATATGTCAAATGGGCCACACCAATGGACCACACCAATGGGTCTCTTGTACATCAAATGGGCCGCATCAATGGGCTGCACCATCTACACAATTCATCTAGTTTAGAGATCATTTAGAGCATTTCCAAAAAAAAAGAATCATATCGATAGATTATCTAGACCGCACTCTAAATAGCGGCGAAGATGATGATTGGAAGATCATCTGGACCATACCACAAATAACAATGGAGATAATGATTTCCACTGTTTAATCCACACAGGGCCACCATAACATTTATTTTCCATACAATCTATTCATATGGTCATAAAGACCTGAATCAAGAGGAAAAACAAATATCATATTGATCCAGAACTCCTGTGATCCTTAAAGGATTTTGATGGTAGCCGTTCAATCCCCCACTGTTATTTGTAGTGTGGTCTGCCTGATAGGTGGATCACATACATCATACGGGACCCACAGAGCTTGTAAATGTCAATACAGTAGCTACTACTGCTTGTGGGTCCGCTGGTCCACTGTCTAGATGGACATTCTGGATTAAACAGGTGGACGACATGGAATACAAAACATACATCATGGTGGATTTCCACAGATGGACGGTGTGGAATATAAAACATACTTCACGGTGGGTTTCCTCAGATGGACGGTGTGGACTACAAAACATACATCACGGTGGGACCCACAGAACTTGCTGACGTACTTCACAGCAGCTAAGGCTGCTGACCGTCTAGCAGATGGACGGTCCAGACAACACATGTTATGGTGTGTCCCACAGCACACCGTCCAGGGACGGATGATGTGGATACAAGATATACACATTGAGGTGGGTCCCATAGACCTACTGACGTACAATAGCTATACAGCTAGTACGTCGTAGGCTAGCCAATCCGTTAGCAGGTGGGTCCCACATGGGCACACCACATACCTATATATATAATATTATATATTATATTATTTTATTATATTTTTTTTCTTTTGCATTTTAAAAATCTCCAGCTTGCATGTGGGACGACTGGATAAAATACATGCTTTAATGTGGCCCACCGTCCAAGTAATGGACGGTGATGATCCACATGTACATCAAGGTGGAGAGTCTGCACGTCTTGAAAATGGATGGCTGGACCTCACGTTCAGCAGGGTGGGTCCACGTGGTGTGGCCCACCAGAGGTTTAGATCAGTAGATGTTTGTGTTTTTCCTACGTCCAGCAGCGCCTGCTACTGGACGGTACACATATAACACATATATATATGGTGAGGTCCACATCAGTGGGCCGCCCCATTGATCAAGCTGATATTTGTGTTTTTTTACTTAATCCAGGGGAGCGGGAAGGGGCCCAATAATGGACGGTCTAAATCAAGTGGGCCGCAATCCATCACAAAAGAGAGAGAAAGAGAGATAGCGAGAGTGAGAGATAGGTCGGTGTAGTGGAGGGACCCCGCCATTATGGGTCCCTCTTTTGATTACAACACATACATCAAATTGGGTCCCATCACAAGTGGGCCATCAAATTAAAAATCAATGGTGTATCACACACCTATTGGCCTTCTTCCTAGTCCCTTGGAATGCTAATCTCCTAAGCTCCTTCTTTGATGGAGGATGATAAAGTTTTGATAGTGGGGATGAGTACTTTTAGGGTAGGGAAGTGGGCCACACCTAGCTTCTCCTTGGGAGGCTTGAACGTTGGCTTCTCTTGGGTTGCTTAGGAGAGAAATGAGAGAGAGAGAGAGAAGTGATGGGATGAAATGAGATAGGTGAGTGATGTGTGAGTGATGGGTGGAGTAGTTTGTGTAAGAGATGGGATGGAAAGGTATAGGTGGAGGAGAGAGTTGACTTTGGAGAATGGGAGAGGGATGGGCTAGGTAAGGTTGTGTACTTAACATTGATTGATGGATTGATGTGATGTGTTGTAGAGATTCTCTCAGTATCTGCAACATGGGGTGTTTTGCACGAAATAAACGCGGGCCCACAACTCCTGACCTGGGCATCATATCAGAGCGCTAGATGTGACATTAGAAGCACAGTGACAACGCGGTCACTAGGATACAAGTTTCAGGTTGAGTCGACTTTGATGTATAAGATGTGACTTAAGGTCACACACAAACACTGATTACAGGTCGCGGGTTGTCAAAATTCGACCGGGAGGACTGCAGAAGCCTAAAGAATAGTACGGTCTAGGATATGGGTCTTACAGATGATATCCATGACATTAACTTGATTGATTCTTTCATGGAAGATAGATCACTCCTGACTCTATACTCTGACCCTCTAGAGACGTGCTTGGTCACTCCTCTAATTTAGATGATGACATGATTAGGGAGATGGATGCAATGTTTGATGTAACATCGGTAATTGAAGTTAAACTAATGTAGTGCCTCTACTGTCTAGTCTCAAAGCATCAAAGCTTGACCTAAAACCTCTGCCCACTGATCTTAAATATATCTATTTAGGTCAAGATGAGACATACTCGGTGGTGATTTCTTCCCATCTAGAGAAGGAACAAGAGAGTGTGCTTATTTCCACTCTCATTGAGCATAAAGGAGCCCTTGAATGGTCGATTGCAGATCTTAAGGGAATTTACCCTTTGATTTGTACTCACTGCATTCATCTTGAGGATAATGCGAAAACCTCTTGGCAACCATAACGTCGATTAAATCCAAACATGAAGGAAGTAGTTAAGGCTGAGGTACTTAAATTGTTGGATTTGGGTATCATATACCCTATATCCGACAGTCAATGGGTGAGTCCAACTCAGGTAGTTCCTAAGAAGTCCAGAATCACCATAGTAGCCAATGCCAACAATAAACTCGTACACGCTAGAGTTACTATTGGTTGGAGAATGTGCATTGACTACAGAAAATTGAATACCGTCACAAGGAAGGACCACTTTCCTTTACTCTTCATTGATAAAAATTTAGAAAGGCTAGCTAGTCATTCTTATTACTGTTTCCTTGACGGCTATTCGGGCTGCAATCAGATAGAGATAGCCCTTGAAGATCAAGAAAATACAACATTCACATGTCCCTTTGGCACCTTTGCTTATTGAAGGATGCTATCTAGACTATGTAATGCCCCAACCCTTTTCAATAATGCATGTTAAGCATATTTTCTGACATGGTGAGGCAATATTTAGAGGTCTTCATGGATGACTTCTCCATCTTTGGTCCATCCTTCAGCAAGTGTTCGAAAAATCTTAAAAATGTACTGAAGCGATGTGAATAAAAGAATTTGATTTTGAATTGGGAGAATTGTCATTTCATGGTTCCCAAGGGAATAATGCTTGGACATATATTTTCGTCCAAGGGAATTGAGATATACAAGGCTAAAATTGACCTTATCTCTAACCTACCTCCACCCAAAAGTGTACGTGACGTGCAATCCTTTTTAAGACACGCCAGATTCTATAGACAATTTATAAAGGACTTTAGTTATCTCTCTCATGATTTATACAACTACTTCAAAAGAATGCACCATACGAGTAGACTGAGCAATGCCAAGAAGCTTTCACTAAGCTCAAGGGCATGTTGACAACTGCACTTATCATGCAGCCATCCAATTAGAGCATCCCTTTTGAGATCATGTACGATGCGTCTGACTATGCTATTAGAGAGGTGTTAGGCCAGAGTAAAGAGAAGAAGCCCTATGTGATTCACCATGCAAGTAGAACTCAAAATTCTGCCCAAGTGAACTACTATACTATAGAGAAGGAACTCTTAGCCATAGTATTCACTTTGGACAAATTTAGGTCCCACTTGATTGGATCCAAGATCATCATTTACACTGATCATGTGGCGTTGAAGTACCTTCTTTCTAAGAATGATGTTAAACCCCGCTTGATAAGATGGATCCTTCTACTCCAGGAGTTCTACATAGAAATACGGGACAAAAAGGGAGTAGAGAAGTAGTGGTTGACCATCTTTTTAGGCTTTATCTCCTTGATTCCCTTGAGATGACACCTATAAATAACATGTTCCTTTATGAACAACTTTTTAAACTCTCCCAATTACCTTGGTTTGCTGACATTGCGAATTATCTTGCCACAGGTTTCACGTCAGTATATTGAATTGCGCAAGATAAGTAAAAAATTCTTCATTGAGGTACGCAAATTTTTCTGGGATGATCCTTATTTGTTTAAATATTACTCAGACTAAATTCTAAGGAGATGTGTGCCAGACAATGAACATCAAAGCGTAATCTCCTTTTGTCAGTCTCAGGCCTGTGGTGGTCACTTTTGTGCTAAAAAGACCACGATAAAAATTCTGCAGTGCAGTTTTTACTGACCCACTATGTTCAGAGATACTTGTGAGTTTCGCAAAGCTTGTGAGTATTGTTAGAAATTGGAAGGATTATCCCGTCGAAATATGATGTCACTAAACCCAATTCTTATCATCGAAGCATCTGATTGCTGGGACATCGATTTTATGGGACCATTCCCCCAATCCTTTAGATATAATTGCATATGTTGGCAGTAGACTATGTCACTAAGGGGGTTGAAGTGATCCCATGTTGGAACAATGATCATCGAACGGTCATTAAATTCTTAAAAGAAAACATCCTTTCCCGGTTTGGAACGCCTCGAGCCATCATTAGTGATGGAGGTTCAAACTTTTTTAATAGGCCATTTGCGAACTTGATGAAGAAATATGACATCTCTCATAAAGTGAGCACTCCATACGACCTGCACACAAGCAGGCAAACTGGAATTTTCAGCAGAAAAATGAAACAAAATTTGAAGAAAACGGTTAACCCTAACCGTAAGGATTAGTCAATTCGTTTGACCGATGCTTTATGTGCCTACTGTATAGTTTTTAAGACCCCTATTAGAATATCTTACTTTAGACTCGTCTATGGGAAAGCTTGCCACTTTCCCATGAAGTTAGAATATAGAACCTATTAAGCGATCAAAAATTTGAATTTTAACTTGGACAATGTTAGCTCACTACGTAAACTGCAATTAAATGAACTCAACGAAATCCGGAACGACGTATACGAGAACTCAAGAATTTACAAGGACAAGATGAATGTGTTTTATGATAGGAACATCATTCGGAAATCATTCATAATCGGTCAAAAAGTCTTTCTATACAATTCTCGGTTACATATTTTTTTGAAAAAACTTTGATCTCATTGGACCTTCCCTTTCACTGTTACTAATATTTATCCTCATGGGGCTATCAAGATAAAGAATCCAACAAATGATAATGTTTTCAAAGTGAGCGAACATCGTTTAAAGCCATTTGTTGAGAAGTTTGATTCAGAGGATATGTTCATTCCTCTGATTGATCCTGTGTATCAGGATTAACCTCCTAGTCTGATGGAGGTGTAGTTAGGTTTATTACTTTCATAGGATTTAAGATTAGGATAGTTTAATTTTAGTTTGTTTAGTCTTCATGCTAACTGTTCATAACCCCAAGTGTAGGGTCGTGATATAGTAATAACTCGGTGAGACCGAGGTCGAATCCACATGGACTAATATCATGTGTATTCTAAAAGTAACTAGAACTAGAACTAAAAGAATATGCAAACCGAAATCTAAAATATTTGAGAAAGTGATTTTGAATAAGGTAATTGAAACTTAAAAATTTAAAGGTGGTAACTAGGGTGCCAAGGATCCACTTGTAGGTTCTTAGGATGCTACCTTGCTTGATTCAAGGACACAACTGGAATCAGAGTCTTATCATATCCAATTAGTAAGAGAAGATTTGTCATATCTCTGAACTTCTTATGGATCTAATCATCAATGGATAAGAGTTTTGAGGATTTAGAAGTGATTTCATCAGCTAACCATGCCCAGGAGACAAGGCAAACAACAGGATTTACCAATCCCACAACCAATCATAAGAGAATTGTGAAGGTTAGGAAGGATTCCATCATCCTACCATGCCCAAGGGATGATGGTGAACAATAGGACTTGCTAATTTCATAATCTCAAATAAGGAAAAGAAGATATTCAAAGCTATTGCAGATCGATGGTAATTTGTCACAACAAACTATTAAAAACTAAAAATATTTGTCATGCCCCAAATCCGGGGACGGACAGCTTTCGTGATGCCCCGAATCCGGCACTCGACTTCCATGCACCAAGTCCCGAGTTCTGCACACCACAAGGAAGATTTTCGACTAATTTTTTTTAATTATAATAATACCTAAGCATGAAGATCTATGATCAAAACACCAAGCAACACTCTCCATTATAAATCTTGATGGTTACAAGTACAATGCATTACAAAAGGTATATAACGTTAACATTGCCAAATCAAAAAATAGATGCAATGCATCGAGAAGGCTAAGTCTTTCAAGCTAATCTAGCCCTGAAAAAATGAAAAATAGGAAGCTTAGGCAAAAAGCCTAGTGAGTACACACGTGTGTGCAGTGTGTCCTACATGCAAGCAAGATAAATATGCTACAAGAAAATCATATATGTGAAAGGCGTGTAGCACGTAAGGTATGATGTCAATGCCAATGTAATGCATATGCATCATAGTAATACTCCAAGTCAATGCTACCAGCATCACCAAGTCATATTTTCATTTCTCCTATACCACAACCATAAATGTATTACACGCATTCGCAATCACATCATCATCATCATATTGTCATGCCATATCATAATTGTATATCTCGGGAAGCACTATGGTCGACACCCATGCACCAAACATTAGTAATCGACCTTGCATACCTGCCCTGTGGTGGACTTCCACCAACTGTATATCATGGAAAACACCGTGGTTGAAACCTATGCACCAGACACTAGTGATCGACCTCACATACCCGCCCTGCGGTGGACTTTCACTCGGCATGCTAGTAGTGGACTTCATTCGCCCTTCTCCTCGCCAGTGAGTTAGACCGGTCCCTATTTGCACCTCAGCCCTTAAGTAGGTTGGACCCACCTCTTCTCAACCCGACCTCGTCAGTGGGAGTCAAATTCATGACCCATGTATCCACTCGGCCCGACGGTGAGGCAACCCTAGCTACCATAGGGGTTTAGGGACTTTCAACCCAAGGGGCACATCATCCCCTACTATTTCCACACTTCCGATGTCCCGTTCATTTTTAGGGATAACCCAAGTCATCATCATAGATGTACATTTCATCATCAAGATCCAACTCATGTTATACGACATGACTGTGGTATTTTAATCATCATGTATGTCATGATTATACATGAATTCAAGCAATCATGATAAGGCATACGTTCCAGTGCATGTGGTATGCATATAATGTTATGAGTTTAGGGTCTGCTTAACCTTTAAGGCAAAAGTGACATATAATCATCATATGCTACTATCAACTATATCAATCCATAGTCATGTGACTAAACTGAAGAGGACATATCTTACACATGAACAAATGTATTGAAGTACACTTGCATATACCATCATTCGATAGTACATGAGTATGATCAATATCAACATGGTTAAGTAGATGAATTTAATATGCTAGGGAGTGGAACAACATTAATCAAGTATTAAATCACATGCTTCTATTAACCACAATTACTGACATCACTAATATCATCCATAACTATCATAATCACAAGCATTAATTGTAATAAGAGTTACACCATATCCTTCGCAAGATAGATATTCCATTAGTGGCTTTGGCCCAATATGATTTTCTTCTATTCAGACCACATGGTTATACCCTAATTGGGCCTTATGGTTAATGAGTGGTGGTGACACAAAGTACATGCACTAAGTGGTTATGAGATGAAAGGCTTAGACATAACATAAAGTAAATGAGCCATAGGATGAATGGTGCTGGCGAAACTCATATAATGTAGTGAACTTCATCTTCACGTGGGTTGTTAGTAGATTGGATTTACAAATAATTATTGTAGTAGTTCTATAATGGTTTGGAAGGCACATGTAAACTTCATAAAATATAGTGAGCCCTAAGTTGAATGACTTGGTATATAATATACACATAAGAGTTAGTTACGGTTGGATAATGCGGGTTTGTCTTATACAACGTAGTGGGTCCTATTTCCAAATGGTACTACAAGCAGATGGGTCCACATATAAACATTACGGTGGGTCCCAACAAGTAGATAGTATAGGTAACTCACATAAATTAAGGTAGTACAAGGAAGAACAGTTTAGATGCACAAGGCTTACGTCAGTGGGCTCCATCATCAAACTGTTTGGTTAGAAAAACAATTGAATAGTGTGGATAAAATACGTACATAGAGTGAGTTCACAACTGTTCGGAAGTTATACATTCAATTAACACTATTTCATATCGTCTGACTTATTTAGGAATTGGATGTAGGTCATTTTATTTTAAAATTAGCTAGCCTAATGGATAAATGGTGAAATATGAAATAATTATATCAAGGTAGAGTCCAAAATCAATTTGACACCCGTCTTAACTTCACATACCGAAGAGGTTACACCATCAGCATAGTCCACGAGTCTGAGTAATCACACAATTCTCATATGTCCACATGGTCTTATGGCCATTCCATTATCAGAAGTTAATATAGTTGAGTGGCCACACAAATGTCACTCTACTAGTCATAATAAGGGACTTAAGGTCACATGATTACTTATTATTATTATTTTTACTACACTATAACTCATACATCCATTTGCAACTACTTTATTAAGCTTCCACATGGTCAGGTTGTCGATGCCATAATTTCACTTGGTTGAGTGGACATACAATTAGTATCATAGTCTAGTGACCGCATCTCAAAGCATCCAAGACACAATCACAAGCATACCTACCATACCCGGTTACACTATGTTACACTAACTCTTAAACTATGATCGCCCTATACTTCATACGGAGAATAACTCAAATTCGGTGTCACATGATCAAGAGGCCAGGAACTAGCTTCCATCACATCAGATATAGTTTAGTGGTCCCCGCATCTGCCTCACCTATGAACATAATGTAAGCGTTGTATTCATGCGTATGGCATTGAATTGAGGGCCACTCCATTATCAAGTTGTATTAGCCAACCCATATCATAATTCTCATGACTAAGAAATCTGTATGTACAACCCGATTGTTCATGGTTTAGGTGATTATGGCTATGCCCATAAGCGCGTGGTCATGTCATTGGGTGGTCACCAATGCTACCTGATTTCATGTAGTTGGTTGGCCTTGTGTGGATTTCGCAATCATACGGTTAGATGACTACATATACTCCACAATTGCATATGATTAGGTGGCTATACATACGTCACATGCCTACATGATTAAGGGGCCAAACACGTACATCACATCCTCACACCACTAAAGTCTACATATTTGTTATAATTGAACACATTTATGGGTTTAAACACATTTCATATGATCCTACTACTTAGGGCCGCACTCTAACCGAAGTGCCAAATGGTGAAAGGTTGTGCGCTCATTATATAATTAGGTAATCTAAGGCAGCAACATAATACAACGCATATCACATACCAAGTGGTGAAGGACTATACACACAACACAATTTCACATGATTCAATATAGCATACATTTAATACATATAAATCACAAACTCTTGCCGAAGAGGGCCAATGGTTGGCCTAAATAAGGCTACTACTGATGGGCCCACATGACATTCACTCAAAATGGGCCTTAACATTCTTGGGCCCACACATCAATGGAATTCACATGGGTTCTATGCGGTGGAGCTCATGGGGTTATGCATTCATCATACTTACATCAATTATAGGCTGTCCAGTCCACGCACTACATGGTCACATGATTGTACACCATCAATATATAGAAATTTTAACAAAGATCCGGACCATTCACATATCAATCCAATTTGCATAATTAATGGGCCACCAATCCATGATGGGCCTGGGGCTAAAAATCAAGTCAATCTGTGGCACATGTGGGCCACACCACACACAAAAATTGAGAGGATTACCCTTCATTAAAACATTCATGATTATTTATTGGGCTCACAGAGATGTGGTTCATGAATCTAGCCCATCTATTATGTGTGTCCCACTTGGTTAAGGGGGTCAGTCCAAGTTTTCAGATGAATCCAAACTTTAGGTGGACCCTAGCGAGTATTTTTATATGCTCGAGCTTCGAGTTGTATGAACAGTTCAAGGAGATCAAAGTCACATGGGTCCCAAAGTGATGTATTTATTACATATACACAGTTCATCTATTTTTATTTTTATTTTTATTTATTTATTTTTTTTAGAGATCATTTTATAGCATTATCCAAAAATGAATCATATCCAAAGAATATCTGGACCACAACATAAATAGTAGTGGGGATAACAATGCACTGGGCCCACATAACGTTTATTGTCCATCCAATCTATTCATGAGGTCACAAAGACCTGAATTAAGGAGAAAAATAGATTTCATATTGGTCCAAAACTTCTGACCCAAAAGGGTTCCAATGGTAGATGTTCAATCCCTGCTACTTTTGTAGTGGGGCCCACTTGATAGTTAGATTCGTCTTATTTTTTTATTTTTATTTTTTTCTTCTCAAGCCTTAAGATGCCTCCCCAAATGGATGGATAGTTTGGATATAAAGCATACCTCATGATCAGACCCACAAAACTTGTTGATTCAATGGGTCTTCACATGATTTTAGATGGTGTGGGCCACCTGAATTCCATGTACGGCTGATTTTTGGGGGTGACCCATTTTTAAAGGGGACCCATCAAATGCATGGTGTAGATGCTTGACATGCATCATGGTGGGGCCTGTGGTGGGGCCCATTTTCTTCCAGCATCAGCAGCAGGATGTTGATAGCAACAGCGTCTAATGCTATTTACATTTTTTTTAGTTTTCTTAAGGTTTTTCATAGGTGGGGCCCACATCAGGACTATCCAGTCCATCTGCTGGGTTTTGTGGCTCGTGATGGGTTTAATGAGACCAATATTTAATATGTTTTGACGTACAAAAATATTACAGCGGGCCCTAACAGATTATTAGCATTAAAACAATCTCTTTGATGGTGTGGCCTACCAACAATTTAGATTGGTTTCATTTTGTGGCTCAACGCCTAAAATGATTTGGGAAATTGAATGGACGGCGTGGATTAAATGCATACATTATGGGTGGGGCCCGTTGTGGACCCACACCCCAGCCCCTTTGAACTCAAGCACCAGGGACGCTGCTTGCTACAGCGTCTCCTGGACAGTGGCAGCAGCGTCCACTCCCCCTATATATTTATATAAAAAAAATCATTTATTTATTTAAATGTGGTGTGTGTGCACGTGTGTATGAGTGAGTGTGTGGCCAGCCCAATGGGCCACACTTTGAACGGTTTGGATGGCCTACAAAATTCTGGTGGGATCCACTATTGATGGGTACCACATGAAGCCTATGACAATTTAAGTTTTGTATATTTTCTCTTATACATTCACACCATTGATCACATCATCATCATCATATCATCACCACTATTAACCATCTTTTTACATGTATTCTCTTATGAATTGATACCATTAATCACGTCATTATCATCAACATCATCTCTACCATACATAAACACAAAAAAAAAAACAAAATAAGAATGACTCGGGTGGGTGTACTCACCTTGATGAATTAGATGGATGGTTGAGATGGATGGAAGGGATGGAATTGATGGTTGACATGGATGGAAGGGATGGGATTGATAGAGTTGATGGCCCACCAAGATCACTCCCCTCTCTCTCTCTCTTGTATAGAAAATGATGAAATGCTAAGGGATGGAGGGGTATTTGTAGAGAAATGGATAAAAATTTGGTTAAGTTAGGCTAATGTAATTAATATTAGCTTAGGCTAAGATTATGGGAATTTGTGCATGATTAAGAATTATTGGTGGATTAAGGAGACATGGGGTGGCATGGCATGATGACATCATGCTTGAGGTGTGGCATGGAGAAGAGTTGACTTGGGGTGTACATGAGAGAGGGAGGGGTATGGGTGTGTAACATCACACACATGGGTAGAGATTCTCTCACCCATGTATGGCATGTACATGTGTGTATGGCATGTATTGTGCACATGTGTGGAATGGAGTACATGGCGCCATGCGCACATGATACAACAATGATTCTTCATGGCGTATCTCACTAACGGAGTATCGTACAGACGTACGGGCGGTACCTCCACGATCACGGCGACGGGGCGGTCGATATGAGATAGGTTTTGAGGTCTTGGGGTTCCGGTTAGTCGGGTGTGTACTATGAACGACCAATCTAGGTCTAGCTAAGGGCGTCGATCATCGTATACATAAGCATAGAAAATCATACGGAATAGACGGGGTCTTGCAATATTCCTTGTAATCAAACTAGAATCCAAGAGAGTTCAACAAAACATGAATCAAAACAAACTAAACACCACAATCACACTATAAGCTTCACCTCTTAGCCCTAGCTAAGAGATTTAGCCAACCATAGACATGATTGATCTAAAATCTTTTAAGAAAAGCATAAAAACAACTAAAAACAACAAAGGAAGAGGAAGAAGGACTCTTAGCAGCGGCTTTCCACGCTTTTGCTCTACTCCTTAAACCCAAGATGCCCCTAGGAGCATCCTAGGGACTCCTATTTATAGTTGTGCATCCCCTTCTTATGCACTGACTTGAAATTTCTAAAAATCGCTTGCGAAAGGCTTCAATTTACTCAATCCGCTTTGGCCCTGCGCAATAACTCTGCTTGATTTTGGTAGCACTGAAGTTGGCTTCGATAGCTCCGAAGTCATATCTAAAATTTTTTGCATCTAAAATTGTATAGCGTGCTTAGGTAGCAAAATGTGCTACCCAAGTTGCTACCGAAATTGACTTTGGTGGTACTAAATTAAGCTTAGGTAGCACCAAATTGAGCTATTTTCTTGCTGGACTGTTTTGTGCACTTTAGGTAGCTATCGAAGTTAACTTAGATAGCACCGAAATTGGCTATTTTTCTACTGTCTTGCTTGTGTTCTTGTTAATCTTTTTTCCATCCTTTGTACTTGGTTTCCTTGGATCTTTGGCATGAGAATTTTTCGTTCTTGGTCTCCTAAGATCCCTCCTTTGCCTTAGTAATTCTTGAACATTAAATCCATTCTTTTAGCATCCTTTTCAATCCAAGCTCTTAAATTCACCTTGCAACACAAACATGATTAAAATAGAACATTAAGCATTATCATGTTCATAAAACCAAGTAATAAATGGGGGATAATATGCAATATTTGACCATCAACACAATCCCCAACTAGCATTTTGCTAGTCCTGAGTAAAGTATGCGAAGAATTAACCTCAATGCTCAATGTTCAAACCTTTTTCAGAAAACAATCTTTTGTTCAATCAAGTATGAATGAGTAGACTCAAGACGCGAAAGTGAGATTCTGAAAACCTAGAGCCAAATCACATAAGCAACCAATCAAATAAGTTCTTTATCCATTAAGTCAGAGTATAGTTCACATATCAAGTTTTTCAATGTGTTCAGTGTAAATCAACTTACCTCCCATAAAAACACTATCTCTTCATAATGTTAGCCATGCTCATCACTTTAAGATTGGTTGAAAATTCAATTACTAATTCTGAACTTATCCCCCTTTCCTTCTTTTTTCAGTTTTTGATTTTATATCAATGGTCATTTGTATTCATTTATTTTTTTAATCTTTTCATCTTTTCAGATTTTTCATTCTTTTTCAAGATTTTTTAGTCTTTTAACCATACATGACCTTTTTGTCGATCTCACTATTTTTTAACTGGTTCTTTTCATCTTTTAAGGTGGATAAAATTCTCCAGACTTGATTCTCAATATCTATCAATGATTCACATACTAATAGTCAGAAATTCTAGCATTATTCACAGAAAACAAATTGAATGTGTCTCATGATTTAGATTAACATGACATTCAAACTTCTTCTTGATCAATTGAGTATAAGAACTTAGGTGATAAGTTACTTCATTGATCAAACTCCAACAATGAAAAATTCGCTTTCTACTTTATCATTATACTCAAGGCATTCTTAAGTTCACAAATTATCATTTTCCAAATAGGTTTTTACTTGAAAAATCAAAAAATTTAAGCAATTTTTGCTCAATAACTAAGAAAATACTGATTAATTTATCTAATCCACTCCCCAACCTAAAATCTACATTATCTTCAATGTAAAAGATGTGAGCATGCAATGCATATGAGGCAACGAAAAGAAAGGAGTAGTGATGGTAAGATAGTACTTGAAGGCAAATTGCAGTTTTTCCAAAGTTCTTAATGCAAAGGTGGGTTAGCACAATGACGAAACAAACCAAAAACAAACTATCCTAGTCCTAAATCCTATGAAAGTAGTAAATTCTAATCATAAACTAGGAGAGCAAGGGAAAGCTACTTTACTTAATCATGCAACACGGTTCTTCCTCTGGCCAGTATCTTAATAAATTTCTCAATAGGTTTCTCAACAAGATCATCCAAAAGCCCTTGTTACAATATGCTTGGATATTCTGGAGTATGAATGTCTAGAGAAATTTATGGACCTCAACATCATGTTCGCGATCAAAATTTGGAGATTTCTAGAGAATATATGATTCACCTATAGAAGATAATTTCTCCATATAAGTAGGCTGAGGTGAATGAGAGACCATAAACAATTGAATAATAAAAGGGTTGTTCGCCATGGTCCCTTTAAAATCTGAAGTTGCAGGCTCCTATTCAGAATCTATCTCCTCCACCTGTGATGGTAAGATTTTAGTGTTAGAGGAAGAAGTAACATCAACTTCCTGGCCAATATGATCGTTTGAATACAGAGATTCAGGAGTTTCAGTTAAAAGAGCCTCATCATCTTCAAATATATCTATCAAGTTCATCTCATAGGTCAGGTCCTCTTCCTCTTGTGGCTTGTGTAAATGAAACACATTGAATTCTACCATCATATTCCCAAAAGATATTTTCATTACTCCATTTCAGCAATTTATGATGGCATTGACAGTGCCTAGGAATGGTCGACCTAATATGATTGGAATTTGAGTGCCCATATTTAAAGCTGAGTGTGTGTCTAAGATGATGAAATCTACTGGGTAGTAGAATCTATCGACTTGGACTAACACATCTTCTATCTTGCCTCTCGGTATTCTAGTTGAGTGATCGGTTAGTTGTAATGTTGTTTTGGTAGGTTTCAAGTCACCGAGGCCAAACATTTCATATATCGAGTATGATATCAGATTAACACTTGCCCCAAGGTCTAAAAGTGCATTATCAACCTTGAAGTTTTCGATCACACATGAGATTGGAGGACTTCCAAGATCCTTATATTTTGGAGGAGTGTTTCGATTGATTACGACGCTCACCTGTGTAGTCAAAAACACATCTTTGTGTACATTTAGCTTCCGTTTTACCGCACACAGATCTTTCAGGAATTTTGCGTAAGATGGGAACTGTTTAATTTCATCCAACAAGGGGGTGTTGATCTTGACTTGTTGAAAAACCTTTATAATATTTTGATTTGCACTTGGCCTTTTTAATGTGATGAGACGTTGGGGAAATGAAGCCACGAGCTTATATCCCTGCAATGGCTCTTTGCATATGGAGCATTGCTAGATTCACCGCCATCCTTTAAATTTTTAGGTTCCTTAGGTTTCTCAACCTTCCTTGGAATATCTTTATCTATTTCATTTCCACTTTTCAAGGTGGTGATGGTCTTAACATGTTCCAGATGCTGAGTTGAGGAGTTGAGATCACATATCTCACATTGTCTTGTTGGGTTAGGTCATGGTTGGGCCAGAAAGATCCCAGTCTCTCTAACATTCAGTTGTGTCTCAAGTCTTGCAACTAAAGTTCTAAGCTCATTCCTAGCCTATAGTTGCTCTTGCCTAAATACATCTAATGTATCTTCAGGTGTTATCCTTAGTGGAAGTCCACTAGATGGCCCTTGTGGATAATGAGTTACATTTGTAGTCGGTTCATTTCCCCAATTAATATTCCACTCATTAGGAGTGTGCGTATCAGAATTTGGTGCACTAAGTGGTCATTGATATGTGTTTGTAGTATCTGCTTGAATGTGAAACAGCTCTTGAAAAGCTGGGATTGTAAGACAATCTTTGATTGGGTGTACATTGCTCTCACAAATTCCACATACAGTTTCGACGACTGCTTTGGGCTGAGTTGATTCCTTCCTATATTCCAAGTCCTCAATTTTTTGTGCGAGAGTTGTCAACCGTACATTTTTATCATCTTCCTCCTTGAGTACATGTACTCCTATCTCTCTTGGCACTTTCTTGAGATGACTAGCTTGGTTCGATGTGTCCCATGATTGAGCGTTTTCAGCTAGCATGTCAAAATAATCCAATGCATCTTCTAGTTTCTTATCCAAGAACTCGCCATTACACATCATCTGTATGAATTGGTGCATGTTTGGACTGAGTCCATCACAAAAAAGATCAATTGTTCGCAAATTTCGTAACCATGGTGTGGGCAGGCGAGAAGTGAGTCCTTGAAATGTTCCCAACATTAAAAAAAGCTCTCAATTTTATTTTGGGAGAAGTTCATTATTTCCAGTCTAAGAGCGTTGGTTTTATGAGCAGGGAAGAAATGTTTAAGGAATTCCAAGCTCATCTTTGCCCATGTACCAATGGATCTAGGCCTTAATGAATGAAACCATGATTTGGCCTTTTCTTTTAGAGAAAATGGAAATAATTTAAGGCTAATTATATCAGGAGGAACATCATTAAAATGTATGGTTGTAACAACCTCCTCAAATTCTTTAATATGCATATATAGATTTTTTGAATCAAGTCCATGGAACTTAGGAAGTAATTGGATTATCTCATGTTTGAAGTTCATGTTTCCTGTATTGATTGGAAGAATTATACAGGAAGATGAACTTGTTCTCACCAATTATAGATAATCTCGTAAAGTTCGAACTGGGGGAATGTTAAGGGTCAAATATTGCATATTATCCCCCATTAATATCATGGTTTTATGAACATGATAATGCTAAATGTTCTATTTTACTCATGTTTGTGTTGCAAGGTGAATTTAAGAGCTTAGATTGAAAATGGTGCTAAAAGCATGGATTTAATGAAAGTGCCCTAGTTTGTTAATTAGCGTGAGTGTTGAGTCAGCAAGACAAGTGAGCCCCATAAGAAGATTGTTCAACCATCTGCCTCAACAAGATGTGTGCCCGAACTTATCAAAGGTAAACCTTAGCCTCGCATCCCATGTTCCAAAACACCAGGTATATAAAACCCTTAAAAATAGATAGAACATCTTAAGGTTTTTGGTGAGGAAACTATTTTGCAAAATTAGGAAAATCTCTAAGTTTTCTGCCTTTGTCGATTTATCGATACGTGGTTCAATGAAATCGAACCCTGTTATCGATGTCCTCAAAACTCACTCGATATTATCGAATTGAGGACTTCTGATGTCCAACAACTATAAAGAATTATGGACTGATTTATCGATGAAAAGATCGATATCATCGATTTTTAAATCTCGAGTTCATTAAGACGACTCGATAAAATTGACATTTGGTTAGTTGTGTCCAATATGCTGTTAAGGCAAATCATGTGATTTTCGATATCTCGAAGAGAGCCTCGATATCCTCAAAATTCAAACCTCGATGATATCGACAGAGCTTCGATGATATCGGATTGGGACACAAAGCTATCCTACAAGATTTCAGGTAAAATCTTTCAAGTATCGAGGATCACTCGATAAAAACGATATTCAAATATCGATCATATCGAGACCAGGTCAATGTCATCAAAATAGGACACAAACTGTCCTTCAAGCTTATAAGAAAATTCCTTGAAAATATCGATGAATCGACACCGTCATTGATATCATCGATATTTAAATTTTGATGATATCGAGGGATGCTCGATCATATTAAATACCTGTTAAATTTCAAAGGCAACTGCTCTCATATTTTCAAATGTCGAGGAATCGAACCTTGTTTCAATGAAATCGGAGTTCGAAATCCCATGACATCGAGGAGTATTCGATTTCCTCGACCAGTTGGCAAAAAGGTTCAAAAGCATTTGACAGAATGAGTTCGTGTCATCGAGTGGCCATTCGATGCTATCGAGAGTATACGCTCGATGATATCGAACCCTGCTTGATGATATCGAACTCTGTAAAAAATATGACTGTTTTATTTTCGTTGGAACTTTTTGCCTATTTAATGAGAGCTTGTCTTTGGTTGTTTATAGAGAAAATAGATAGAGCTTTTGAGTGTTTAAATCCAGATCATATACCCTAAGCCTTTTTCTCTTATGGGAGTTCATCCTCCAACCCACCCTCATTATTGATATTCAATAGAGTGGATTGAGGAATGAACTTCTGCTTTTAAGGATCCTACAACTACCATCTTAATGAAAAATCATTGAGCTGGGATACCTTGAATGCATAGATGTTTGGAATCACTCTATTTCTAATATAGAAAAATATTTAATAGAGTAGGATTCCAACATAACCTTGACCCAACCCGTTGCCTTACATTGGAGCATCATCTGTGTTGTGGTTCAAAGGAGCTGAAGATTCTTCGTCATCAAAGGAGGAGATCTTCATCAATGTGCTAAATGGGGCTTATCTACGTATCTATAAGTCATTAGAGTCCAGAGACCCTTTCGATCATTCCTTTTATGATTAGGTCAAAGGTGCTTCTCACCCCTTTTAAGTCCTCAAAGGAGGCGTCCAACGGGAGAGTACGTGGGGATGTTGTGTGTTGACCCTTGCTCTATGGAGAGCATAAACTTAGGTCCTTATGTAGGTCCTTGACCTGTGTGGTCTAAAACCTAGGTGCTGTGTGTTGACCTTTTCTCTTGTGTAGGGCAGAAACTGTCAGGTTCCTTGTGTGGATCCTTGGCTTGTGAGGCCTAAAATCTGGGTGTTAGGTGTTGACCCTTGCTCCTGTGTGGGGCATAAACTTGTGTCGTGGAGACATGTTAAAGTCAGCCTTGTGTAGGTTGTAGTGGTTTGGGGTGAACCTAATTTGAAACTCCGTTAGTGAGATATGATACACTCAAGGGTTGAGTGCGTCCACCGGAAGTGGAGTAGACACGTAGTTAAACCACTATAAAAATGACTGTGTTTGATATTGCTATTTACTTTTACTGCTTGTGTGATTTCTCTGAATCTTCTTATATTGCATGTGTACATGATCATCTGGAACTAAGTAGAATCACACCTTACACAGTCACATCCATTATGAACTATGTTGTACATCTTGTTGATCTTTTGAATAGTCTTATGATTGGATCCTCTATCTGGCTAGGAAGCCAGTAGAGTTACATTGAAGAAATCGTGTTATTTGTATATTAGGCAAGGATAGGGTTGATAGGTTTTAAATCATCATAAAATTTTAAAGTTATATTCACCCCCCTCTAAGACATCTTAGCATATTCCTACTTCAACTAAAGCAGTCATTACCACAATTTCATTTAATGCTCAAGAATCACCAAGGCAAGGGATAGATCTTAGAAGACCAAGATTCAAGAATTCACATACTAAAAATCCAAGAAAATTAAGTGAGAAATGAAGAGAATCAATGATTTAAAGTGAAGAAAAGGAATTCTGAAATCGTCCGGAAAAAGTATATTCTGAAACTCTAGGTCATTTTGTGAAATTGCGCAGAGTGAAGTCTATTTTAGCAAACTGTGAAATTTGAGGAATTTCTAGAGTTTTCCAACTAGGTGCGAAAGTTGGAGTTCCACAATTATAAACAGGACTCCCTAAGATGTTCTTAGGCATCTTATAGGGTTTAAGGAGTAGAGCAAAAGGGTGGAGAAGCCATCGCCAAGAGTTTTTCTTCTTCTTCCTTAGTTGTTTTCATGCTTTCTGCTAAGGTTTTAGATCCAATCATGTCTATCGTTGGCTAAACCTCTTAGTTAGGGCTAAGAGGTGAAGCTTGTAGCATGATGGGATGTTTCTATTGCTTTGATTCATGTTTATGTTGAACTCCATGGATTCTAATTTGATATTTAAGGAATACTTTTAGTTTTTAATAGTTTATTGTGACTCAAATTACAGTAGATCTGCAATAGCTTTGAGTATCTTCTTTTCCTGATTTAAGATTATGAAATTAGTAAGTCCTGTTGTTCACCATCGTCTCTTTGGCATGGTAGGGTGATGAAATCCTTTCTAATCTTCATAATTCTCCTGCTTTGAGATTATGGGATCGGTAAATCCTATTATTTGCCATTATCTCCTTAGCATGGTTTGGTGATGGAATCCCTGCCAATTATCATAGTTCCCATTCATTGAGAATTAGGTCAATGGAAGTTCAGATTTAGTTTTATTGATATATTTTCCAATTGGATAGGATAAGACTCCAATTCTAATTGTGTTACTTGAATCAAGGAAGAGGGCTCCCTGATCACTACAAGTGGATCTTAGGCACCCTAGTTCCCACATTTAAATTCTTAGTTTTAATTACTTAATTCACAATTACTCTCTCAATCACTTTTGAATTAGTTTTACATCTTCTTCTAGTTCTACTTCTAGTTAATTTCATAAACGCACAAGATTAGTCTCAATGGATTCGACGTGGTGCCTCTATTGTGTAGTAGCAATGAACAAAATCTTCACATCAATGCACCTACTGATCCACAATTTGTCTATGCATGGCAGGGCGAGATGTATCCGGTGATGATTAGCTCTCACCAAGGTGAAGACCAAGAGATCACGTTTCCCTCTATTCTAAGAGAAGACGAAGGAATCATTGGGCATATCATCACAGACCTCAATGTGGAAAATGAGTCTCTCTCGACTGACTATCTTAACTCTCTAAAAGATCGCTTGATATATTTTGCAGATTTAAATGATCCCATGATAAAGGTGTAAGTGCCATAGTTTATAGCCCTGTGTGTTGTCAAATTTATGGTGCTAAAGACACTACTATGAAGCTTGCATATATGAAGAACAATGCTCTACTCAAAATCAATTTCGATTAACAATCACTGTTCACAAGTCAAGACTCGAGAAAGTGAGATTGTTATCAAGATCTCAAGATGCATTCAAGTTCTACCTTAAGATCTCAAGAAGCTTTCAAGATTGAGCTCCATCAAGACTTCAAACTCCATTACTTTCAAAGGTCACTCGTCTCTAAAGTTTCATTGTCCTTACTTCACTATTGAGGTATGACTGACCTTAGATTGACCTTTAGAGTAGGTCATTTTGGATACATAATTCATATATTTTATATAAGTGAGTTTGGTCTGTTCTAAGGCTAGTCCTAGACTTTATTCAACTAGTCCTAGACTGCTTCGACCTGTCTAAGAAATTCCTAGATCAGTCGTAAGTTTGTTACAAAAATAAAAAATTTTCTGTTAGGCTTTGACTAGTCCTAGGGACTGTTTGACCAGTCGTAGGTACAGTGTCGACTGCATCTTCGACCTATCGTAGAGCTATGACTCAATGTACAGCGTTGAAAATCGTCCTGCTTCGACCAGTCGTGTGAATCTACGACCAGTTGTAGGAGACCCATGACCAGTTGTAGACCACCTACGACCAGTCGTAAAACTGTCAAATCTTATCGCGCCCGAATTTTTTCAAATATCTGTTAGTTCTACAATCAGTCGTAGAGGTCCTTAGACCAGTCGAAGGTATGATTTGCTCACCTATAAATAGAGCACAAGTCTCAGAATAAAACATGAACTTTAAGCTAAATTAATTCGGTCTTCTGAGAGATAAGTCGGTGCTCCATATAAGCTAAGTGTGCATATTTAATATTTTCTTTCTTTAGCTTTGTTAATTGATTTTGTTTCTTGCATTCCAATCTAATATGAAAAAGAGGAATTGTTGTTTTCCTTTTTCTGGAATCAAAATCAATTAGAGCTAGCCCTTTTGTTTTAATTTTAAATCTATTAGAACCTAGAACCATTATAAAGTGAGTATTGGACATTGGACTTTGACAATCAAATCTCTACTCTGACTTGGTTCTTCTGGGTTGCTACAACGAAGGAGAAAATCAGGTATTTTACAATTTGTGTAATTTACATTGTTTGATTTTGTTTAAGGTTAAGCCAGAAAAATCTCAAAGTTATTAGTTATCTGAGAAGAGCCAGAAAACTCAGAAGTGAGGGTTTTTGAATTGTGTAAGCCCTTTGAAAAAGACACAATTGTGAAGGTTTTGGGTGAACCTGTGAAAACCTATTTGATAGTGAACACTAATATCCCCTGTGTGAGGATATTAGGAGTGGAGTAGCATTCTGTGTGGCTGTTGTTTAACAGTTGGTGAACACACAGGCGAACCACCATAATTCTTTGTGTTGTGGATGTGCGATTTATATTTCCTATCTTTTATCATTCAGAATTGTGGAATGTATGTGTGGATGTGAATGTTGTAAATTTTACATTTCAAGCACAGTGGAGAATGTTGTAATAATTTAGATTTACATTATAACATTATATTTTTACTATCTCTTTATTACGTTGTGCTTCTGTTTCTCTATTTGTTTTAGAAATAAGGTTGTCCTACCATAAACATTGGTTTTTGGTGTAAGGTTGTCCTTAGAACAATTTGTGTTTCTATTTCTCTATTTTAGGTTGCTTTCCATTCCTATTCTGTGATTGCTATCTATTCTTTATTTCATATTCTGCTGTATTTATTTTTAATTTGGCATAGTCCTATTCACCCCTCCTCTAGGACATATAGCTTGGCCATTTCAAGTGGTATCAGAGCCTAATAGCTCGCTCTTATTGCTTTTATTTGAATTCAATTCCTGAGCTAATGATCTCATCTATATAAAAGATGTCAAATTTTGATAGTGTATCAGTCACTAGGCCTCCACCCTTTGATGGCTCCAACTATGCCTATTGGAAAGCCAGGATGAGAATCTTCCTCAAATCAATGGATGAGAGTGTGTGGTAAGCCACAGTGACTGAATGGAACCCACCTACCTCTGAAGTGACTGGTATTGATGGTTCAAAATCAATGAGAGTAACACCATATTTCTCATGGACCACCCTTTAGAAAAATGAGAGTAGTGCCAATGCAAAAGGACTAAACGCAATTACTTGTGCACTATCACCAGATGAGTTCAAAAGAATCATATCCTGTGATACTGCAAAGCAAGCCTAGGATATATTAGAAATGACACACGAGGGTACTACAATTGTCAAAAAATCTAAAGTCCAACTCCTCACAACCAAATTTGAAGAAATTCATATGGAGGAAAATGAAATGTTTATGGACTTTCACACAAGGTTAAATGACATTGTAAACTCAATGTGGGGTCTTGGCGATAAAATCCCAGAAAGTAAAGTGTGTGCAAAGATGTTACGCTCCCTGAACGGTTCAACTCTAAGGTAACTGCAATCCAGGAACTTCGTGATACGGATAATATGAGGGTAGAAGAACTAGTTGGTTTTTTACAAACCTATGAGTTAAACTTTAAAGATCCTAAAAGTAAATCCATTGCTCTGTAATCTTCTAAAGTTATTTCTCAAGAAAACTTGGATTTAGAAAATTCTGAAGACGATATGGCTCTTTTAGCGAAGAAATTTTACAAGATTTTCAAAAGCAAGAAAAGGGTAGATTTTCAAAAATCAAATGATAAGAAAAGATCTAAACCTAGATCTAAAAGTTGGAAGTCTTTGAAAGATAGTCAATGTTACAACTGCCAAGAGTATGGGCACTTAGTAAACAAATGTCCTAAAAAGGACAAAACTAAAAGAAAGGGTATGTTGGCTACTTGGGATGAATCATATGATTCTAAAGCTTCTTCTGAATCAGAAGATTCTGAGACCGAGTCAGGTAGTGAAGTTAAATCCCTTATGACTCTAGCCAAATTCACTTTTTCAGATCATGATGATTCAACTGGCGAAGAAAATCTGAATAGTGATTATGAAAATGAAGATGATCTTCAAGATGCTTACAATGCCCTATACAAGGAAAGTTGTAAAATTGCTGTCAAACTTAAACTTCAAAAAGAAAAGTTTTTTAAACTCAAAGAATGTTTTGAATCACTTGTTTTAGAAAAATCCCAAATTTCAGATTGTTTTGAAAAATCAAAATGCGATTTAGAATTCAAAACCTCACTGATTGAAAATCTAAAATCTGAAAATGAGAGGCTTAAAAATGAAGTATCTTCTCTTCTGAGTTTAAAGGATACATGGAGGTATGCCTAAGGAGATCTAAAGTTAGAAAAACTATTATCCGGATCAAGAAAAAGTGGTGATCGATCCGGATTAGGCTATGATAAGAATACAACTCCTAATCAAAAGTATACTCCTCCCAAGTTTGTGAAAGGAGAGTCCTCAAACTCAAAAGGAAAAAGTACTTATCAAAGTTTTTCTAAAAATACAAAAACTTTTCAAAAACCTAAAAGCAGCCATGTCAACTTTAAAAATTAGAATCGAAACCCTCTTGCTGAAAAGATAGTAGATTTACTCAAGGAGCTCTTAAAATCTAACTCAGTAGGTCTTTCTTACAACATCAGTCAGAAGAAGACCAACTATACTCCTAAACCCAAAACAGTTCTGAAATGGGTTCCTAAAGTTGCCTGCTTGGTTGCTCACATTACTTTCAAAGCTACAAATCATTCAAAGTGGTACCTAGATAGTGGATGCTCAAGGCATATGACTGGTGATGAAGGTTTATTCACCGATCTCAAAGACATGACTGATGGTTCAGTCACATTTGGTGATGGCAGCAACTGCAAGATTATGGGCTAAGGTACCGTTCGACTCTATAACCTTCCTTTGTTTAAAAAAGTTTTATATGTTGAAGGTCTAAAACATAACTTGCTTAGCATATCTCAAATATGCGACAATAACCATAGTGTACGGTTTTCTCATCAAAGCTGTGAGATTTTAAACAACAAGGGTTCAGTAATACTAATTGGACGTAGAACATCTGAAAACTGGTATATTGTTAGCGAATCCAACTCATCTAATCAATCGTGTTACATGGTCCATACAGACGAGACTGACTTATGGCACAAACGTCTTGGACATGTACACTACCGAAATCTATATAGATTGAGTAAACGAGAACTTATAAGAGGTTTACCCAGACTACAAAAATTAGATAAAATATGTGGCGAATGCCAGATTGGCAAACAAATAAGGAACTCACACAAAAAGGTGAATTCTAATACCACATCAAAACCACTCGAGCTTCTCCATATGGACCTAGTAGGACCTACCAGGACGAAAAGTCGAGGTGGCAAAAGATATATCTTGGTAATTGTAGATGACTTTACCAGATATACATGGGTAGTCTTCTTAAGGGACAAATTAGAAACCTTTGAAGAAGTGAAAAAGGTTCTCAAGTCAGTAAGATTCATAGTGATCATGGATCTGAATTTGAGAATAGTAGTTTTGAGAAGTTCTGTAGTGACCAGGAATATTACATGAATTCTCAGCGCCCAAAACTCCACAACAAAATGGTATAGTTGAAAGGAAAAATAGAGTGCTTCCAGAAATGGCTAATGTCATGTTGAATAGTATGAAGCTCTCTAAGAACCTTTGGGCTGAAGCAGTCAATACAACTTGCTATATTATTAACCGAGTTTACACTAGTAAAGGTAATAATAAAATGGCTTACGAAATGTGGTTCGATAAAAAGCCTACTGTCAAATACTTTCGAGTTTTTGGCAGCAAGTGCTATATTTTACAAGATCGTGAAAATCTGGGAAAATTTGATATGAAGAGTGATGAAGGGATCTTTCTAAGATATTCTTTAAACAGTTGAGCTTATAGGGTTCTGAACAAAAGGACTGGTGTGATTCAAGATTCCATCAATGTGGTCATTGATGATCACTTAAACACACTAGTCTCAAATTCAGATAATGATGAAGTACTAGTAATTGATAAATCCGATATTTCATTTAATCAGACTGACTCTGAACTGAGGACTGTTAAAGATCATCCAACCACACAGATTCTTGGAAACCCTCTCACTGGTGTTCGTACCCGTAGACAACTTGAGGTTATATGCAATTACGTATGTTTTACATCTCAGATAGAACCATCTAACGTAAAAGAATCTCTTGCTGATGAAAATTGGATTGTTGCGATGCAAGAAGAACTTAACCAATTTGTGAGAAATAATGTTTCATATCTTGTACCTAGACCTAAAGATAAACACATCATTGGAACCAAATGGATTTTCAAAAATAAGTCTGACGAACTTGGAAATATAATTAGAAACAAGGCTAGGCTAGTGGTACAAGTTTACACTCAAATTAAAGGTATTGACTATGATGAAACCTTTGCACCAGTAGCATGTCTTGAATCAATCAGACTCTTTATATCCATTGCGTGTTTTAGAAAGTTTAAGAGTTACCAAATGGATGTGAAAAGTGTATTTTTAAATGGTGATCTGCATGAGGAAGTTTATGTTGAACAACCAATGAATTTTGAAGACCCCAAAAATGTGGATCATTTGTATCGTCTTAAAAAGGCACTTTACGGTGTAAAACAAGCTCCTAGGGCATGGTATGAGAATCTAACAAAGTTTCTATTAAGCCATAATTTTTAAATGGGATGTGTTGATAAAACTCTGTTTATTAAAAAACATAAGGATCACATCTTATTAGTACAAATCTATGTTGATGATATCATTTATGGATCTACCTGTACTGACATGACTATTGAGTTTGCAGATTTGATGAAATCTCAGTTTGAAATGAGCTTGGTTGGGGAATTGAATTATTTCCTCGGGTTATAAGTAAAATAAAAACCTGATGGAATGTTCATTTCTCAATCTAAATATGCTATGAATTTGATTAAGAGATTTGGATTTGAGAATGGTAAGAATTTTGATACTCCTATGAGTACAACCTTGAAACTCTCAAAAGATTCTGCAGGTAAAAATGTGGATCCGAAATTATATCGGAGTATGATTGGTAGTCTATTGTATTTAACTGCCAGTAGACCAGATATCACTCTAAGTGTTGGAATTTGCGCTAGATATCAATCTGAACCTAAAGAGACGCACTTGACTGCTGTCAAGTGGATTATACGATATGTCGCAAGTACTGTTAATCTCGGTCTCTGGTATCCTCATGAAACTAGTGTTCAATTAGCTGGGTACTCGGATGCTGACTGGGTTGGTAATCTTGATGATTAAAAATCAACCAGTGGTGGTTGTTTTTATGTCGAAAACTGTTTAGTTTCTTGGTTTAGCAAGAAACAAAGTTCTATATCACTTTCAATAGGTGAAGCTGAATATATCGTAGCTGGTAATGTGTGTACACAGCTTATTTGGATGAAACGTTTGCTAAGTGATTATGGAATTAAACAAGATTCTATGTTATTATATTGTGATAATTCCAGTGCCATAAATATTTTGAAAAATCCAATTCAGCATTCTCGTACTAAGAACGTTGACATTAGATTTCATTATATTCGGGAATTAGTAGAAGAAAAAGTTATATCTTTGGAATATATCCCTACCGAGAATCAACGTGCTGATATTTTCACTAAACCGCTCGACAAAAGCAGGTTTAACAAAATGAAATTTGATCTCGGCATGTGCATTTTAAAATAATTAATTATACCTATTTGTATCATAGTGTATATATTTGCTAGTTTAGTTTTCAAATCTAGAAAAATATGCAAAAATTAGATTTTTTAGCCTGTACTCGACCAGTCGTGAGTAACCACGACCAGTCATGATATGACCAGTCGTGTATACCCACGACCAGTCGTGAATCGCGTGGATTCACTTAAAATTTGAGGAAAACATCTTCTTCTTCATTTCAACTTCTCTCTCCAACGAGCCAACACATGACTAGTCGAACCCATCTTCTAAAATCTTCAAGGTTAGTGCTCCATTTGCATTTTACTTGTAGATTTGTGTCTAGATTGTTTCTATTTCTCTCTTGGAGTTGTTTATTTCGAATTTAGTTGAGATTTGAGGATTTTCTTTTCAAAAATCTGATTTGAGAAAACCCATTTCTCAATCCTTTGCAACTCTCTATATTCTTGAAATCTTTGTTGCATATGACTTCTAAAGGAAGAAAATCTATGTCCCGTGGTCCGTCTTCTTCTTCCAGGTCAACCCCTATCACTAAGCGTCATCTTGGTGGTGCGGAAGCTGAATATGAGGAAGAAGCTGGTGATCTTCCTCCTGATGATATTAACATGGATGATATTTTTGAAGAGCTTGAGTCCGATTCTACAAATGATCCAGATTGTGTGCCTTTTTCATTTGATGCACGTCTAAGTGCATTGGAAGATAAAGTTGAGGGTCTAAATGCTAAAATGGAAAACATGTCTGTTGCCCATGATTTACAGTTCAAATATATTCACAAATATCTTAGACGCTTGAACAAAGGCATACATCAACTTGATCCTTTCATTCCTGCTCCTTCATCTGGGTCAGATTAGTATTTTTAAGTTTACTGGTTTGTAATAACTTTATTACTCCTAACTTGTTTTGAGTTTGTCACTCTCTTTAACTTAACTATGTCAATGAATTATGTGTGTTGCTTATGCTATGTTCTCATATCTTGACTAGTTACCTCTCATATTTCTCATTGATTATTTCTCCCCAGCCATCTATTTTGTCTTCCTTTGTCCTATTGTGACAAAAAGGGGGAGTATAGATATGTTATAGACATGTATATATAGATGTTGTCATGAGGAGGGAGTAGCATTGGGATGTTGTCATGAGGAGGGAGTAGCATTGTTATGTATGATGTTTTATGAGTATGTTACTCAGGGGAAGTATGTGCAGTGGTGTGCAGAGGTGGACTAAATATTGATTTACAAGTCTATAGGATGCTGGTTGATAATAACTGGGCCAAGTACTAACTATTTTTCTTGATGTTTTGTTTGGGTTGTGGTCACATATTGTCTAGTAGATTTTGTAACTGCCATAGTTTATAGCCCTGTGTGTTGTCAAATTTGTGGTGCCAAAGACACTACTATGAAGCTTGCATATATGAAGAACAATGCTCTACTCAAGATCAATTTCGATTAACAATCACTGTTCACAAGTCAAGACTCGAGAAAGTGAGATTGTTATAAAGATCTCAAGATGTATTCAAGTTCTACCTCAAGATCTCAAGAAGCTTTCAAGATTGAGCTCCATCAAGACTTCAAACTCCATTACTTTCAAAGGTCACTCATCTCTAAAGTTTCAATGTCCTTACTTCACTATTGAGGTATGATTGACCTTAGGTTGACCTTTAGAGTAGGTCATTTTGGATACATAATTCATATGTTTTATATAAGTGAGTTTGGTATGTTCTAAGACTAGTCCTGGACTTTGTTCGACTAGTCCTAGCACTGCTTCGACCTGTCTAAGAAATTCCTGGATCAGTCGTAAGTTTGTTACAAAAATTAAATTTTTTTTTTTAGGCTTCAAGTAGTCCTGGGGACTGTTTGACCAGTCGTAGGTACAGTGTCGACTGCATCTTCGACCTATCGTAGAGCTACGACTCAATGTACAGCGTTGAAAATCGTCCTGCTTCGACCAGTCGTGTGAATCTACGACCAGTCGTAGGAGACCCACGACCAGTCGTAGACCACTTACGACTAGTCGTAAAACTGCCAAATCTTATCTCGCCCGAATTTTTTCAAATATCTGTTGGTTCTATGATCAGTCGTAGAGGTCCTTAGACAAGTCGAAGGTGTGATTTGCTCACCTATAAATAGAGCACAAATCTCAGAATAAAACCTAAACTTTAAGCTAAATTAATTCAGTCTTCTGAGAGATAAGTCGATGCCCATATAAGCTAAGTGTGCATATTTAATATTCTCTTTCTTTAGCTTTGTTAATTGATTTTGTTTCTTGCATTCCAATCTAATCTGAAAAAGAGGAATTATTGTTTTCCTTTTTCTGGAATCAAAATCAATTAGAGCTAGCCCTTTTGTTTTAATTTAAAATCTATTAGAACCTAGAACCATTATAAAGTGAGTATTGAACATTGAACTTTGACATTCAAATCTCTTCTCCGACTTGGTTCTTCTGGGCTGCTACAATGAAGGAGAAAATTAGGTATTTTACAATTTATGTAATTTACATTATTTGGTTTTGTTTGAGGTTAAGCCAGAAAAATCTCAAAGTTGTTGGTTATCTGAGAAGAGCCAGAAAACTTAGAAGTGAGGGTTTTTGAATTGTGTAAGCCCTTTGAAAAAGACACAATTGTGAAGGTTTTGTGTGAACCTGTAAAAACCTATTTGATAGTGAATGCTAATATCCCCTGTGTGAGGATATTAGGAGTGGAGTCGCATTCTGTGTGGCTGTTGTTTAACAGTTGGTGAACACATATGTGAACCACTATAATTCTTTGTGTTGTGGATGTGCGATTTATATTTCCTATCTTTTATCATTCAGAATTGTGGAATGTATGTGTGGATGTGAATGTTGTAAATTTTACATTTCAAGCACAGTGGGGAATGTTGTAATAATTTAGATTTACATTACAGCATTATATTTTTGCTATCTCTTTATTACATTGTGCTTCTGTTTCTCTATTTGTTCTAGAAATAAGGTTGTCCTACCATAAACATTGGTTTTTGGTGTAAGGTTGTCCTTAGAACAATTTGTGTTTCTATTTCTCTATTTTAGGTTGCTTTCCATTCTTATTCTTTGATTGCTATCTATTCTTTATTTCATATTCCGCTGTATTTATTTTTAATTTGGTATAGTCCTATTCACCCCCCCTCTATAGCTTGGCCATTTCAAAAGGAAATAATGGATGCTTTGCAAAATAATACCTCGATGGTTGTTACTGACCGAGAGAACCCTTATTCTGAAGCCCCTCCTTCCGTAGATTTTGAATGTTTACCATTAAGGGAGGAGGAGTTGAAAGTTGAACCGAAGTCTGAAACTTCAGAATATGTTGAGTCTACATCACCTATTGGGAATTTCTCTGAATTTTATTTACTTGCAGTCTCTGATTTACCATGTTGTGCTAACTCTAAAACTTTCTCTATATCTAGTGAATCATATGTACTTTGGACACCTCAGGAGATTAAAAAGAAACTTTATGCTGAGGTTCACAAATTTCTCTGGAAATTCATGCTCTAGGACATCCAAGCCTATTGCAAAAAGGGCTTTTGGATGATCTTGTTGAGAAACCTACTGAGAAATTTATCAAGATATTGGCTGGAGGAGGAATCTTGCGGCATGACTGAGTAACTTTCTTCTATTTTTCTAGTTAGGTTTATTGCTTTCAAAGAATTTAGGATTAGGATAGTTTGCTTTCTGCTATTTTAGGATAGTTTGCTTTCCGTTGTTTAGGATAGTTTGCTTATTGTCTGTTGAGTCTTTTGTGCTAACCCATCTTCATACTGAGATCATTGGAAAAACCTCAAAAATTCCTTCTCCAGGTATTATCTTTCCATCACTTCCCTTTTCTTTTCATTGCCGCTTTTGCATTACATGCTTATTTCTTTTACATTAAGGCCAATGTAGATTTTAGGTTGGGGGGTGTGGATTAGATAGGCTAATCAGTTGTTTTCTTAGTCTTTGGGCGAAAATGTGAAAAATTGAGAAAATTGAGAAAATTTCTGCAAATTTAAGTGATTTTGAAATTAATCCATGAATTAGAATTACAAGATACTAAATGTTGATGCCTTATGTCACTTGGATTTTAGTCACTTGGGAGATCTTAAAATTAAGTTAAGTCATTGATCCTCGATTAGTAGTTTTAAACATTGTTTGAGTCATGATTTCACATGTCACATCTAACTTACACATTAAAGTGTTAGTTTGGCCTTTTCTTTTAGAGAGAATGAAAATAATTTAAGGCTAATTATATCAGGAGGAACATCATTGAAATGTATTGTTGTAACAACCTTCTTTAATATGTATATATGGATTTTCTGAATCAAGTCCATGGAACTTAGGAAGTAATTGGATTATCTCATGTTTGAAGTTCATGTTTCCTGTATTGATTGGAAGAATTATACAGGAAGGTGAACTTCTTCTCACTGGTTGTAGATAATCTTGTAAAGTTCGAACTGGGGGAATGTTGAGGGTTAAATATTACATATTATCTCCCATTTATATCTTGGTTTTATGAACATGATAATGCTTAATGTTTTATTTTACTCATGTTCGTGTTGCAAGGTGAATTTAAGAGCTTAGATTGAAAAGGGTGCTAAAAGCATATATTTGATGCTGAAGAATCACTAAGGTAAGGGATGGATCTTAGAAGACCAAGATTGAATAATTCACATGTTAAAGATCCAAGAAAACCAAGTGATGAATGAAGAGAATGAAAGATTTGAAGTGAAGAAAAGGAATCTTAAAATCGTCCTCAAAAAGCATATTCTGAAACTCTGGGTCCTTTTGTGAAATTGTGCAGAGTGAAGTCTATTTTGGAAAACTGCACAAATGGAAATCTATTTTAGCAAACTGCGTAAATTTGAGGCGATTTCTAACTAGGTAAAAAACTTGGAGTTCCACAACTATAAATAGGACTCCCTAGGATGTTCCTAGGCATCTTCTAGGGTTTAAGGAGTGGAGCAAAAAGGTGGAGAAGCCGTCGCCAAGAGTTTTTCTTCTTATTCCTTAGTTGTTTTCATGTTTTCTTCTAGGGTTTTAGATCCAATCATGTTTATGGTTGGCTAAACCTCTTAGTTAGGGCTAAGAGGTGAAGCTTGTAGTATGATGGGATGTTTCTATTGCTTTGATTCATGTTTATGTTGAATTTCATGGATTCTAATTTGATATTTAAGGAATACTTTCAATTTTTAATGGTTTATTGTGACTCAAATTACAGTAGATCTGCATTAGCTTTAAGTATCTTCTTTTCCTGATTTGAGATTGTGAAATTAGTAAGTCCTGTTGTTCACCATCATCCCTTGGGCATGGTAGGGTGATGAAATCCTTCATAATCTTCACAATTCTCCTACTTTGAGATTATGGGATTGATAAATCTTGTTGTTTGCCATTGTCTCCTAGGCTTAGTTTAGTGATGGAATCTCTAGCAATTATCATAGTTTTCCTTCATTGAGAATTAGGTTAATGGAAGTTCAGATTTGGTGTTATTGATATATTTTTCAATTGGATAGGATAAGACTCTAATTCTAATTATGTTACTTGAATCAAGTAAAAGGGCTCCCTGATCACCACAAGTGGATCCTTAGCACCCTAGTTCTCACTTTTAAATTCTTAGTTTTAATTACTTAATTCACAATTACTCTCTTAATCACTTCAGAATTAGTTTTACATCTTCCTCTAGTTCTACTTTCAGTTAATTAGTCCCTGTGGATTCGACCTCGGTCTTACCAAGATTACTACTACATCGTAACCCTACACTTAGGGTTGTGAACTGGGAACTCGATGCACTTCATTCTCATCATGCACCTTCTTAATAGGTGGTGTGTGATGCACAGGGCCTTCATCAATCTGATGTTCTTAAGTCATGCTCTCAGATGATATTTCAAAAATATTTGAGGAATTTCTGACTTGTCAATCGATTTTTCAACCAAAAATCCTTTTCTCAAAGATCTCGGAGTATGGTTCCTTACCCGCGAGGGCATGAACCACACCAAATTTTAATTTTAATTTCTAATTCCTACAACAAGTATGAAAGGCAAGTAGAGGGAAGAAGTTAGAAGAATGTTACCGGATTGGAGTTCTATTTTAAGACCCTACAAAAGAGAAAACAATGTTAGTTTCTAATAAAAAAATCTTGAGAAAATCCTAACTTAAAAACAAATCAAAAAGTTAGTCTTAATCTTGACCTGATTCCAAAACTAATTAATTATAAAAAAACACAGCCGTTAGTCCCTAGCAATGGTGCCCAAAACTTGTTCACAACCCTAAGTGTAGGGTTGCGATGTAGTAATAACTCGGTGAGACCAAGGTCGAATCCACAGGGACTAATCTCGTGTGTATTCTGAAAGTAACTAGAACTAGAACTAGAAGAAGATGTAAGCCTAAATCTGAAATTTTTTAGAAAGTGATTTTAAATAAGGTAATTGAAACTTATAAATTTAAAGGTGGTAACTAGGGTGCCAAGGATCCACTTGTAGGTTCTCAGGATGCTACCTTACTTGATTCAAGGACACAACTAGAATCAGAGTCCTATCTTATCCAATTGGAAAGGGAAGATTTGTCATATCTCTGAACTTCTTATGGATCTAATCATCAATGGATAAGAGTTGTGAGGATTTGGAAGTGATTCCATCACCTAACCATGCCCAGGAGACAAGGCAGACAACAGGATTTACCAATCCCACAACTAATCATAAGAGAATTGTGAAGGTTAGGAAGGATTCCATCATCCTACCATGCCCAAGGGACGATCGTGAACAACTGGACTTGCTAATTTCACAATCTCAAATAAGGAAAAAAAGATATTCAAAGTTATCGCAGATCTACTGTAATTTGTCACAACAAACCATTAAAAACTAAAAATATTCCTTATAATCAAACTAGAATTCAAGAGAATTCAACAAAACATGAATCAAAACAAAGCAAACATCTCAATCAAACTATAAGCTTCACCTCTTAGCCTTAGCTAAGAGGTTTAGCTAACCATAGACATGATTGATCTAAAATCTCTTAAGAAAAGCAAAAAAACAACTAAGGAAGAGGAAGAAAGACTCTTGGCGGTGGCTCTCCACGCTTTTGCTCTACTCCTCAAACCCTAGATGCTCCTGGGAACGTCCTAGGGACTTACTTGTATTTATAGTTGTTCATCCCCCACTTATGCACAAACTTGAAATTTCTGAAAACCAGTTGCGAAAGGCCTCAATTTACGCAATCCGCTATGGCCTTGCGCAACAACTCTGCGCGATTTTGGTAGCACCAAAGTTGCCTTCGTTAGCACCGAAGTCGTATCTAAAATTTTTTGCATCTGAAATTGTATGTGCAGCGTACTTAGGTAGCAAAATGTGCTACCCAAGTTGCTACCAAAATTGACTTCGGTGGTACCAAATTAAGCTTTGGTAGCACCAAATTGAGTTGTTTTCTTACTAGACTGGTTTGTGCACTTTAGGTAACTATCGAAGTTGGCTTAAGTAACATCGAAATTGGTTATTTTTCTCCTATTTTGCTTGTGCTCTTGCCAATCTTTTCTCCCTCCTATGTACTTGGTTTCCTTGGATCTTTGGTATGAGAATTCTCCATTCTTGGTCTCCTAAGGTCCCTCCTCTACCTTGGTGATTCTTGAACATTAAATCCATGCTTTTAGCATCCTTTTTAATCCAAGCTCTTAAATTCACCTTGCAACACAAATATGATTAAAATAGAACATTAAGCATTATTATGTTTATAAAACAAAGCAATAAATGGGGGATAATATGAAAGTGCCCAGGTTTGTCAATTAGCGCGAGTGTTGAGCCAGCAAGATAAGTGAGCCCTATAGCAAGATCATTCAAGCGTTTGCCTCAACTGGATGTGTGCCCCGAACTTGTCAAAGGTAAACTTAGCCTCACATCCTATATCCCAAAACACCCAGGTATATAAATTCCTTAAAAATGGATAGAACAACATAGGGTTAAAGTATGAAAACTATTTTGCAAAACATGAAAATTTCTAAATTTTGAACTTTTATCGATATATCGAGGTCACCTCGATGAAATTGGAGACCAATTATCGATGTCCTCGACATTCAATCGATATCATCGAATTGAGGACCACTTGTGTCCAGCAACCAACTTGATCTCTGGACTAAATTATCGATGAATCGATGGAACATTCGATATCATCAACATTTAAATTTTGAGATCATCGAGACGGCTCGATATAATTGAATTCTGGCCTGTTTGTGACCAGCAAGCTTCTAAGGAAAATCATGCATTTTTTGATGACTCGAAGAGAAGCTTGAGATCCTTAGAATTCAAATGCCGATGATATCGATGGAGCTTTGATGTTATCGTATTCGGTCCAAACCTGTCCAGCAAGCTTTCAGGTAAATCCTCTTTAAATGATTTGAGGAATCGAGACTCCCTCGATACAATCGATATTCAAATATCAATCATCTCGAATCTCGGTCGCTTTCATCGAATTCAGACAATGGGATGTCCAGCGAGCTTACAGGAAAATCTTCTATAGAAGATCAATGAATTAAACTAGGAATCGATATCTTCGACATTTGAAATCCGATGGCATCGTGGGAGGATCGATAATATCGAAGCCAGCTATGTCATATTTAGCATGCTCTCTTATTTTTCATTATTGAGAAATCGAACCATGGTTCGATGAAATCGGAGTTCGAAATCCGATGACATCGAAGCATGTTCGATATGATTGATCTGTGTATAAGATATTCAACTGTAATTGTCAGAAGAGTTCATATCATCGATCTGTCCCTTAATGTCTTCGAAAGTATACGTTCGATGATATCATAGATGGATCGATGATATCGAACTCTATCAAAAATCTGATTATTTATTACCATTGGATCTCTTTGCCTATTTAAGGAGAGCTTGCTATTGGTTGCTGTAGTGAGAAAAATAGAAAGAGCCTTGAGAGAGTCCTGCATACTATTTACCCAAAGTTCTTTTCGCATGGGAGTTTATCCTCCAACCCGCCCTCATCATTGACATTCAATAGAGTGGATTGGGGAATGAACTTCCACATTTAAGGATCATCCATATACCACCTTAATGACAAATCATTGAGCAGGGATATCTTGAATGTTTAAATGCTTGGAATCACTCCATCTCTAAAATAGGAAAATATTTAATAGAGTAGGATTCCAACATACCTTGACCTAACCTGTAGCTATATATTGGAGCATCATCAGTGTTGTGGTTCAAGGGAGCTGAAGATTCTTCGTCATCAAAGGAGGAGATCTTCATCAACATGCTTACTGGAGCTCATCTACTTATCCGTAAATGAATAAAGTCCAGAGACCCTGTTGATCATTCCTTTATGTAGGATTGGGTCACAGGTGATTCTCATCCCTTTCAAGTCCTCAAAGGATGCCTCTAACAGGAGAATACGTGTGGGTGCTGTGTGTTGACCCTTACTCTTGGCGAGCATAAACTTAGGTCCTTAGTGTAGGTCCTTGGCCTGTGTGGCCTAAAACTTAAGTGCTATGTGTTGACCTTTGCTCTTATGTAGGGCATAAATCCTAGGTTCGTTGGGTGGATCCTTGGCTTATGTAGCCTAAAACGTGGGTATTGTGTGTTGTCCCTTGCTCTTCTGTGGGGCAAAAACTTTGTACCTTGTGTAGGTCCTATAGTCAGCTTTGTGTAGGTTGTACTGGTTTGATGTAAACCTGATTTGAAACCTCTGTTAGTGAAATCTGGTACACTTAAGGGTTGAGTGCGTCCACCTGGAGTGGAGTAGGCAAGTAGCCGAACCACTATAAATGAATATGTTTGGGATTGTTATTTGTGCTTTACTTTTTCGTGTTTACTTTGAATGTTCATATGATGCATGATGACATGATTATTTAGAACTGATAAATATCACATTCCACACACATAGTCACTCATTCAATCCATCATAGACTAAATTTATATATTGCTTAGATATCGAATAGTCTTGTGATTAGATCCTCTATTTAGCTTGGAAGCCATTAGAGTTAAGTTACAAGTATCTTGATAAATTATTGTATTAAATCAAGATAATGATGATAGGTTTTAAACTGCCATGAAATTTTATAAAGTCCTATTCACCCCCTATAGGACACTTTAACCTATTCCTACTTCTAGTAGAGCGGTCATTACCGAAATTTCAATTGGTATCAGAGAGGGTCTCTCTTAAGGGCTTCACCACCTAGAGAGTGATCTTGACTGAAGTTGGAATCATGGCCAAAGGAGAGGGCTCATCTGTAACTAGACCTCCTGTTTTTGATGGATCTAATTATGCTTATTGGAAGGCTAGGATGCATTACTTTCTGAGATCTTTGGATCATGATGTTTGAGACATTGTTGAAAATAGATATGTGCCACCAACTGAATAAATAATACTTGAAAATGGCACAACCATATCCAAACCAAAATTCAAAGAAAAATGGACAACATTCGATGAAGAAAAATAAATTGCTGAAGCAAAAGCAATGAATGTTATTTACTGTGTTGTGTCCTAAGAATTCTTTAATCAGATCAGTATGTGTTGAACATCTAAAGAAGAATGGGACTAGTTGGAAACAACTCATGAGAGAACCAACACAGTGAAAAGATCCAAACTACAACTCCTGACATCACACTTTGAAAGTCTCAGAATGGAAGAGCATGAGACCTTCATGGAGTTCTTCACGAAATTGAACATCATCTGCAACTCCATGGGTGGATTAGGAGAAAAAGTTCTGGTTCCAAAAATCTGTAGGAAAATTTTGAGATCCTTACCGGAACGGTTTAACTCGAAAGTTACAACCATTGAAGAATGTAGAAACATGGATGAAATGAAAGTAGAAGAACTAGTAGGTTCCCTACAAACATTTGAACTACACTTCAAGCAAACTCCTAAACCTAAGAATACTGTCCTTAAAACTTTAAAGCACACTACTAATGAGGAAGATGAAAGTGAAAGGGAAAATAATGATGAAGAAGTGGCCCTTTTTGGCTCAATGGTTCAGAAAATTCTTCCATAAAAATTGTGGCCGACCATTTAAAGGAAAACAGTTGGATAACAAACATTATACAGGTAAATTAGGTAAAAAGTCCAAAAAGCCACAATGTTACACTTGCCAAAGTTTAGGCACCTGTCCATTGAGTGCCTAAATAGAAAAACCAAAGGAAAGGCAATAATAGCCACATGGGATGATACTGAACAGTCAAATTCAAAATGTAGTGACTCAGAGAGTGATGGAGACCAAAAATTTCTAAAAATTCTTATGGCCTTTACGGCCTCCAACATTCCCATAGAGACTGAGAAAATTAAAGAACCTCAAGCCACTGATGATAAAGAAACAGAGAAAGAAGAAGAAGAAAAGGATAAATTACAGGATGCCTATAATTAACTTTATATCCATAACATCAATATTCTTAAAAGACTTGGGATTAGTGAAAATAAAAATAAATTGCTACAAATTGATCTAGATCAAACTTTAGAAGTCAATACACACCTAGTCAATGATCTATAATAATACCACTCTGAAAATGATGAGATGGAAAGAATCAATCTATCCCTCAAATCTGAATCCTCAAAACTGACTAAAAAAATTGAACTATTGAAAGATGAAAATATGCATCTAAAGAATGAGAATCACACACTTAGGTTTGATGCAGAACAATTTAGGAAGTTTGCTGAACTGAATTACAAATTCTCTCAGAGTAGTGAAAAATTTGAAAGACTCTTAGGGATGAGAAGACAAGGAAAAGACAAGTGGTTTGGGATATGAAAAATTCAAATCAAGTCCCAAAAATGCAGCACCAATGTTTGAGAAATCAACTGCATCAGGACGTAAAACAAAAGCTACTTCTGTCTGTCATTCATGTGGAGACTCAGGCCATTTTAAATTTGAAAGTATTGCTTCTAAGTGGACTCAATCCAATTCTTGTCCGAATCATATTGGTAAATACAGACCAACCGAAAAAACAGTACAAAATGCCAAGAGTACACCAAACAAAATGGCAAGAAGTAAAACACGTCCATCTCCACCTAGAATGACCAAGAGAATGGAGGAGATATTGAATCAAGCAGCTGAACTAAATTAGAAAACAAATGAATTAATAAAATAAGGAAATATGATTAAGTTGGCGAACATGCCTAACAAAATTCTTAATGAAGAAAAAACTACCATAGTATGAAATCCTATCACAAAATGGGTAGTGAAAGAAAAAAAACTTGCCTTGTCACTCACTCGAATCATGTAACAGTCAATAATGCTAAATGGTGAAATTACGGTAATGATCGCTTTAATAGAAGTGGGAATATGCCAACATGTCCTAGAGGGGGGTGAATAGGACTTTTTAAGATTTTATGATGATTTAAAAACCTATCAACCCTATCTTGAATTAATATGCAAGTATCAGGATTTCTTTAATGTAACTCTAATGGCTTCCAAGCCAAATAGAAGATCTAATCATAAGACTATTCAAAACATAAACAAGATGAGAAACATAGTTCATGATGGATGTGACTGTGTGTGAGATGTGATTCTAATTAGTTTTAGGGAATCAAGTAAGCATGCATTATGAGAACATTCAGAGAAATCACACAAGTATTAAGGGTAAATAGCAATCCCAAATGCAGCCATTTTTATAGTGGTTTAAATATATGTCTACTCCACTTTCGGCGGATGCACTCAACCCTTTTAGTGTACCGGACCTCACTAACGGAGGTTTCAAATCAGGTTTACCTCAAACTAGTACAACCTACACGAGGCTGACTCTAGGACCTACACAAGGTACCTAACATGTCTCCGTGAGACACAAGTTTATGCCCCACACAGGAGCAAGGGTCACCATACAACACTTAGATTTTAGGCCACACAGGCTAAGGATCCACACATAGAACCTAGAGTTTATGCCCTACATAAGAGCAAAGGTAAACACACAACACCTATGTTTTAGGCCACTCGGGTTAAGGATCCACACATGGAACCTAGAGTTTATGCTCCCCAGGAGTAAGGGTCAACACACAACACCCACATGTATTCTCCCGTTGGAGGCCTCCTATGAGGACTTGAAAGGTGTGAGAATCACCTGTGACCCAATCCTATACAAAAGAATGATCAACAGGGTCTCTGGACTCTAATGACTTACAGATAAGTAGATGAGCCCCTTTAAGCACGTAGATGAAGATCTCCTTCTTTGTTGATGAAGATAGTTCTGCTCCCTTATGCCACAACACAGATGATGCTCCAATGTATAGCGATGGGTTGGGTCAAGATTATGTTAGAATCCTACTTTATTAAGTATTTTCCTATTTTAGCAGTAGAGTGATTCCAAGCATCTAAGCATTCAAGGTATCCCAGCTCAATGATTTGCCATTAAGGTAGTAGCTAGATGTTCCTTGAATGCAGAAGTTCATTCCCCAATCCACTCTATCGAATAGCAATGATGAGGGTGGATTGGAGGATGAACTCCCATGGGAGAAAAAGGGCTTTTGGGTAGGTGATCTGAATTAAACACATAAAAGCTCTATCTATCTTCTCTCTACACAACCTAAGGCAAGCTCCCATTAAATAGGCAAAAAAGATCCAATGGAAATAAAACAGTCATATTTTTTACAGAGTTCGATATCATCGAGCATGCTTCAATATCATTGAGCGTATACTCTCGATAACATCGAATGACTGCTTGTTGACACAAACTTTATCTGTCAAATGCTTTTGAATCTTTTTGCCAACTGATCGAGGATATCGAAGCTGCTTCGATGTCATCGGATTTCGAACTCTGATTTCATCGACCCATGGTTCGATTCCTTGACATTTAAAAACATGAGAGAAAACTTGCCTTAGAAATTTTAACGGGTTTTGATATGATCAAGCATCCCTTGATATCATTTGATTTTGAATATTGATGATATCGATACCAGTTTCGTTTCATCGATATTTTCAAGAAATTTTCCTATAAACTCGCTGGACAGTTTGTGTTCCATTTCGATGACATCGACCTAGTCTCGATATGATTGATCTTTGAATATCAATATCATCGAGTGACACTCGATACCTTGAACATTTTAAAGAGTTTACTTGAAAGCTTGTTAGTCAGATTTGTGTCCCAATTCGATATCATCGAGATTTGAATTTCGAAGATATCGAGACTCTTCGAGACATCGATAATCACATGTTTTTCCTTATCTATTTTCTAGACATAAAATGACTAGATGTCGATTTTATCGAGCCATTTCGATGAACTTGATATTCGAAAGTCGTTGATATCTATCCCGTCATCGATTCATCGAGAATTCAGCCCAAAGTTCACTTTGGTTGTTGGGCATCTGAAGTCCTCATTTCGATAACATCGAGTGAGTATCGAGGACATCGATAACAGAGTTTAATTTCATCGAAGTACGTATCGAAAAATCGACAAAGGCTGAAAACTTGATTTTCCTGATTTTGCAAAATAATTTTTCATACCTTAAACCCTATGCTGTTCTAACCATTTTAAGGGTTTTATATATCTGGTGTTTTGAGACATGGGATGTGAGGCTAAGTTTACCTTTGACGAGTCTAGGGCACACATCCAGTTGAGGCAGATGCTTAAATGATCTTCTTATGGGGCTCACTTGTCTTGCTGACTCAACACTCATGCTAATTGACAAACCATGGCACTTTCAATCTCCCCCTTTGTTAATTACATGACAAAACACCTAAAATCCTAGAACAATATCTAGACCAACACCCTAAATTGTGTGTACATGAACTTTACACAATTTTACAAATATGCTATTGAGTTCACACAACATTCAGTAGTAGCTACTCCCCCTATTTTGTTGTAGCTGCTCCCCCTAGCACCTACACCACCATTCATACATAGATACACACAATTTTCTTTCAATGGTGGGATTGTTTCTCCCCCTTTTTGTCAGTCATTGGCAAAGGGTAGTATAACAATACTAGTTGACTGAAGTTGGTACCTAAAACGATTGGGATAATCAAACTAGGAGAGCTGTATAGGGAAGTTCCAATTCAAAAGATCAATAGATGTCAATAGATAATAGATAATGACATCTCATAAGATATGCAGATGCATTGGAGAGCAGAGCCGTGACACCAGTTTTTTAACAGCCAAAATTAACTCCTTTAGGAGCATATACACAGTGATAAGCTATGAACATTCCATAATCCAACAATTACATCAGTCAGAGGACCACAAAATATGTAGCAATCAACATTTATACCATGCATTCCAGAGAGATGTATATGATAAGTAAAATTTCAGAATCATTCAGGCCAAAACTATGCAACGCATGATCATATAGCTCAAAAGATATTTAGAGAATAATATGAGCAATCAAAAAAGAAACTGCCCAAAATTGGCAATATCCAACTATCTAAAAACATATTGTCTAGCCCATCCATGGGCATATCAAAACAAAAAGATCTAAAATATGCAAGGTCAGACAAAAGTTATGTTGTCTTTGCAAAAAGTAATCACTATGTCCATGCATGGACACATCCACACGCCTACTTATTCACCAACTAGAGTGTTCGAGGTCCTCCAACTGTCAGCAATTCAAGGATTTGTTACATGGTGTGTTGGAGAGTATCCATCCTGTCCTCAATCCTATACAAATGTCATTCGCAGTTGTGGAGCCGCTCGTCAAACCCGACTAGTCTAGTCAGTAGATAGCATTCAGGTATATGATGCTGGCGATTTGTGCTGACTCAGGACTACGGAGGGGTGTTTGATTAGATCCCCATGGTGTTGCGTATTTGGCTACTAGCTGATTGCTCCTACTGGTGGATAATTATCTGCATGAGAATAAGCTGAAATGTACACTTGTTTAATAGCATCATGGTTGAACCATACTTTAGGATGTACTTTATCTAATGTCACCGGCAGACCCACCCAATGTGCGAGTTTGCAGATGAGGGACGGAAATGGAAGTGTATTAAGATGATCCCCTTTGACTATTGTAATCAGCCACTCTAGGATAAGAGTTGGGAGGCACATAGGAACCTCTTGATATACATCATACAGGACATTTAGTACAAAGGGGTTTAGTCCAGTTTCTTTGACATCACATGGATACACATTCTTACTGAAGACACTGTGGAGGATTTTGAACAAAGTTCCTAGATATTGAACATGAGGTACTTTTTCATCATTCTTAGGGATTGTAGCACCTTGGCATAGTGCACGCATGATTTCCCCCCACATTCTTGATTCATTCAGACTTCGCTTAGTGACTGGGATTCGAGTCACTCTTATGTCTAGAAGACATCCAAGAACGATTGGAGTAATGAGCTTGGTCTATTGTACAAATTCCAGATGAATACATGGCGGATAATCCCGAACAATGTGGCAACACTTGAAAATTTGCTGAATCATTTCATATTGGTAGGGACCACCCAAATTGAGTATATTTTGCCATCTAATTGTTTCTAACAAAAGATCCACCCCATAAGGATCAATAGCATTGTTAAGAACAATACGATCTACGATCGTGACTTGTTCCCAATCCAATTGGTTTGGAGGTGATCTATTTCTTATAATGTTTACATTTTTTCCCTTCTTGACTTTTAAAATTTTTGAGGAAGAGAGATCCTTACCTCTGCCCTTAACCATTTTCTTTCTCCTCTTGAATGTTTGGAAGGCAACAAAGGAATGGAAGGAACCAGAGAAGATGAAAGCAAATTTGTGAACTTTTCATGCTTCCATTTTTCTTTTATAGCAGATTTGTCGATGTCATTGAAATGGTTTCGATGGCATTGAACTCAAGCTCATAAAGTCATTAAAGACTGTGTCAGTGACTATTGTCCAATAGATGTAATGGTCATTGGGGAAGTCCAATAGACGCTTGCTTATCTTTTCCAAGAGCCGTCGATTACATCGATGGTGTCTTTCGATGTCATCGAATTTTGAATCTCGATGATATCGAAAATGACTTGATATCAACGAGTATGTCAAGATTCAACACTTCTCTTGACGTAAGTAACATGGTTAATTCATGAAGATTTGCCTATATTGTTTATGAATAATTAACCAAATAATAATTATGAGAGTCTCAGTTTGAAGGTTCACCTATGTAGATCATTTTGACTGAGCTTTTCGTCAATTTGCACATATTCCAATTGATTTCTGGAGATCACTAAACCTGGTTGCATCAAGAGGTTTAGTTAGGATATCGGCGAGTTATTTTTCTGTAGACACATAATCTAACACAATAATCTTTTCTTCAACAAGTTCTCGGATAAAATGATGACAATTGTCAATATGCTTGGTCTGAGAATGTTGAACAAGATTTTTTGAGATATTGATAGCACTTATGTTGTCACAGAAGAGGGTCATTGTGGATTGCTCAATCTCATAATCTAACAGCATTTGTTCCATTCAGAGGAGTTGTGCACAGCAATTACCCGCAACGATATATTCGGCCTTGGCAGTGGATAGAGATATTGAATTTTGCTTCTTGCTCTGCCAAGATACCAAACAATTTTCAATATAAAAACATCCTCTATTTGTTGATTTGTGATCATCCAAATTTTTAGCCCAATCGGTATCAGAATATCCAACAATGATGATGGATGTTTTTAATGGATACCATAGGCCGAAAGAGGTTGTTCCAGCTACATATTTGATAATTCTTTTAACAGCTGTTAGGTGGGATTCTTTAGGATTTGCCTGATATTGAGCACACACTCCCACATTAAAAGATATATATGGACGACTGGCTGTGAGATACAACAGGCTTCCTATCATACTTCGATAGAGGTGTTGATCCACACTTTTGCCATTAATGTCTTTGGAGAGTTTGAGTGTGGTGCTCATGGGAGTATGATAGGTACAACTAGACTCAAGTCCAAATCTTTTCACTAAGTCTCTTGCATACTTGGTCTAACATATAAAGACTTCATTATTTAATTTCTTCACTTGTAAGCCTTAGAAGAAATTTAATTCACCGACCATACTCATTTCAAATTCAGACTTCATGAGATCAGCAAAGTTATGAGCAGTATCTTCACATGTAGAACCAAAGACTATATCATCTACATAGATCTAGGTAATGAGCAATGAATCCTTTGTCTTTTAAGTGAATAGTGTTTTATCTACACTCCCCTTACAGAATTTATGGTGAAAAAGAAATTTTGTCAAACGTTCATGCCAGTCATGTGGTGCTTGTTTGAGACCATAAAGTACTTTGCTCAGACGATAGACATGATGAGGATACATAGGATCTAAAAACCCCTTAGGTTGTTCCATGTAAACTTCTTCATCAAGTACCCCGTTAAGAAATGCACTTTTCACATCCATCTGAAATAGTTTAAATTTTAACGCACATGCAATAGACGTAAGGATCCTGATAGACTCAAGACGAGCTATAGGGGCAATTGTTTCATCAAAATCAATCCCTTCTATCTATGAATATCCTTTAACTACCAACCTTGCTTTATTCTTAATCACATTACCAGATTTATCGGATTTGTTCTTAAAGACCCATTTGGTTCCAATGATATTTGTATCGAGTGGTCTGGGAACCAGTTGCCAAACCTCATTTCTCTAGAATTATTGAAGTTCTTCTTACATAGCATTTATCCAATGTTCATCTTGAAGAGCTTCTACAATATTCTTGAGCTCAATCTTTGAGGTAAAGCAAAAATGACTATAGATGTTTTCTATCTGCCGTTGAGTTCTTACACCATCATTAGGATCTCCAATGATTTGTTCCTGAGGGTGATCCTTAATGGTGGGTTTGTTGGATGATGGTTGAGGTTCATTAGATGAGGGAGTTTTGTTATCTGATTTACCTATAATGCATGAATCCACATCATCTTCTAATTTATTTAAGGGGTTGTCTTCTTCATGGGTCTGGTCATTAACCACCACATTGACTGATTCTTAAATGGTGAGGGTCCTTAGATTGTATACCTTATAACCACAACTATTCAAGGCATACCCTAGAAAGATACCTTCGTCACTTTTAGACTCAAATTTTCCTGGGTGATCTCTGTCTTTCAGGATATAACATTTATTGCCAGAGACACGGAAGTATTTCACACGAGGTTGTTTTCCATGCCATAGTTTGTATGGTGTTTTATTCAAACCTACTCTAAGATATACTTTATTTATTATGTAGTAGGCGGTATTGACTGCTTCAGCCCAGAAGCTTTTCGCCATATCCTTTCCATTTAACATAACTGACCCCATTTCCTGTAGTACTCAATTTTTCCTTTTAACAACTCCATTTTGCTGTGGAGTTTTTGGGGCTGAGAATTCATGGCGGATTCCTTTCTCATCACAATACCTTTCAAATCACTCATTTTCAAATTCACCACCATGATCACTCCTAATACGATTTATGCAATATCCTTTCTCATTTTGAAGTCGCTTTGCCATAATTACAAATTCATCAAAAGCATCAGATTTTTCTTGAAGAAATGTGACCCAAGTAAATCTAGTGTAATCATCTACTACCATTAAGAAGTATATTTTTCTACTATGACTTTCAACTTTTGTGGGACCAACTAGGTCCATATGTAGTAAATCCAATGGCTTTGTTGTTGCTATGGTGGTTGTCCTTTTGTGACTGACTTTTATCTATTTTCCCTTTAGACAATCACCGCATACAACCTTTTCTTTCTTTCTAATCTTAGGAAGTCCTTTAACCAAATTTCTTGAACTTAACTTGGCTAAGTTTCGATAGTGAACATGTCTCAGCCTTTGATGCCATAATTTGGACTCACTCTTCATAGCCATATTACATTTTGTGGACAGTACATTGTCATTGCTACTTTCAATAACGTAGCAGTTGTCACTTGTGCGGAAACCTTTCATGATAAATTTTCCTCTATGATGTAAGATTCTATACACATCTTTTAAGAAGGAGACCAAATGTTCTTTATCGCAGATTTGAAAGATGCTAAGGAGATTATGTTTTAGGCCTTCTACACAAAGAACATTTTTAATCTTGGGGAGTCCCAGTCCAACTATCGTTCCTTGCCTAATTATTCTGGCGGAGCTCCCATCTCCAAATGTGATTGACCCACCATCAAAGTCTGAATACTCACAAAAATGAGTTTGGCCATCGATCATGTGTCTGGAGCACCCACTATTAAGATACCATTTTTAGCTATTACCGACTTTTAGAGTAGTATGGATTACTAGACAATTTTTCTAATCTTTTGCACCCTCTAATCCTACACTATTGGACATGATTCCAACTTCATTCATGATCACTCTCTAGGCAGTGAAGCTCTTAAGAGATACCCTCTTTGATACTAATTGAAATTGTGGTAATGACAACTTTAATAGAAGTGAGAATATGCTAACATGTCCTAGAGGGGAGTGAATAGGAGTTTTTAAGATTTTATGATGATTTAAAAACCTATCAACCCTATCCTGAATTAATATGCAAGTATCAAGATTTCTTTAATGTAACTCTAATGGCTTCTAAGCCAAATAGAGGATCTAATCACAAGACTATTCAAAATATAGACAAGATGAGAAACATAGTTCATGATGGATGTGATTGTGTGTGAGATGTGATTCTAATTAGTTCTAGGAAATCATGTAAGCATGCATTATGAGAACATTCAGAGAAATCACACAAGTATTAAGGGTAAATAGCAATCCCAAACACAGTTGTTTTTATAGTGGTTCGAATATATGTCTACTCCACTTTCGACGGACGCACTCAACCCTTTGAGTGTACTAGATCTCACTAATGGAGGTTTCAAATCAGGTTTACCTCAAACTAGTACAACCTACATAAGGCTGACTTTAGGACCTACACAAGATACAAAGGTCAACACACAACACTTAGGTTTTAGGCCACACAGGCCAAGGATCCACACATGGAATCTAGAGTTTATGCCCTACACAAGAACAAAGGTCAACACACAACACCTAGATTTTAGGCCACACAGGCCAAGGATCCACACATGGAACCTAGAGTTTATGCCCTACACAAGAATAAAGGTCAACACACAACACTTAGGTTTTAGGCCACACAGGTCAAGGATCCACACATGGAACTTAGAGTTTATGCCCTACACAAGAACAAAGGTCAACACACAACACTTATGTTTTAGACCACACAGGTCAAGAATCCACACATGGAACCTAGAGTTTATGCTCCCCAGGAGCAAGGGTCAACACACAGCACCTACACGTATTCTCCCGTCGGAGCCCTCCTATGAGGACTTGAAAGGGGTAAGAATCACCTGTGACCCAATCCTATACAAAGGAATGATCAGTAGGGTCTCTAGACTCTAATGACTTACAGATAAGTAGATGAGCCCCTTTAAGCATGTAGATGAAGATCTTCTTCTTTTTTGATGAAGACACTTCAGCTCCCTTGAACCGTAACATAGATGATGCTCCAATGTATAACGATGGGTTGGGTCAAGGTTATGTTGGAATCCTACTCTATTAAGTGTTTTCCTATTTTAGCTGTAGAGTGATTCCAAGCATCTAAGCATTCAAGGTATCCAAGCTCAATGATTTGCCATTAAGGTAGTAGCTGGATGATCCTTGAATGCAGAAGTTCATTCCCCAATCCACTCTATTGAATATCAATGATGAGGGTGGATTGGAGAATGAACGCCCATGAGAGAAAAGGGCTTTTGGGTAGGTGATCTGAATTAAACACACAAAAGCTCTATCTATCTTCAATTTGCACAACCTAATGTAAGCTCCCATTAAATAGGTAAAAAGATCCAACAAAAATAAAACAGTCATATTTTTGACAGATTTCGATATCATCGAGCATGCTTCAATATTGTCGAGCGTATTCTCTCGATAACATCGAATGGCCGCTCGATGACACAAACTTCATCTGTCAAACTCTTTTGAATCTTTTTGCCAACTGATCGAGGATATCGAAGCTACTTCGATGTCATCGAATTTCAAACTCCGATTTTATCGACCCATGGTTCGATTCCTTGACATTTAAAAACATGAGAGCAAACTTGCCTTAGAAATTTTAACAGGTTTTGATATGATCGAGCATCCCTCGATACCATCTGATTTTGAATATCGTTGATATCGATACCTGTTTTGATTCATCGATATTTTCAAGAAATTTTCCTATAAACTCGCCGGACAGTTTGTGTCCCATTTCGATGACATCGACTTGGTCTCGATATGATTGATCTTTGAATATTGATATCATCGAGTGACACTCGATACCTTGAACATTTCAAAGAGTTTACCTGAAAGCTTGCTGGTCAGATTTGTGTCCCAATCCGATATCATCGAAGGTCCATCGATATCATCGAGATTTGAATTTTGAAGATATCGCGACTCTCTTCGAGACATCAATAATCACATGTTTTTCCTTAGCTATTTTCTGGACACAAACTGACTAGATGTTGATTTTATCGAGTTGTTTCAATGAACTCGATATTCGAAAGTTGATAATATCGATCCTATCATCGATTCATCGAGAATTCAACCCAAACTTCACTTTGATTGCTAGGCATCTGAAGTCCTCATTTCGATAACATCGAGTGAGTATCATGGACATCGATAACAGAGTTCGATTTCATTGAAGTACGTATCGATAAATCGACAAAGGCTAAAAACTTAGAGATTTTCCTAATTCTGTAAAATAATTTTCATAACTTAAACCCTATGTTGTTTTAAACATTTTAAGGGTTTTATCTACCTGGTGTTTTGGGACATGGGATGTGAGGTTAAGTTTACCTTTGACGAGTCCAGAGCACACATCCAGTTGAGGCAGACGCTTGAATGATCTTCCTATGGGGCTCACTTGTCTTACTGACTCAACACTCACACTAATTGACAAATCAGGGCACTTTCAAATGGTACCTAGATAGCAGATGCTCTAGACATGTCACAAGTGACAAATCTCTTCTCTTAAATTATTCAAATCTTGATCATGGGATAGTTGCTTATGGGGATGGAAGCACCGCTAAGGTAATAGGGCAGGGAACTATCAAAGGAATCGATATGCTAAAAAATGAGAATGCCTTTTGTATAAAAGGATTGACACATAATCTTCTAAGCATTTCTAAAATATGTGACAACAAGCATGTGGTTACATTCAACAAGTAAGAATGCGAGATCCTAGACCTATCAGGTAAACCAGTGATGAAGGGCCGTCGCACAAGTGACCACTGTTATGTCATCAAATGCAATGGGAAGGACGATCCATGTGCCCGGTAACAATTGAGCATAGAAAACAAGTCCAAGTCATAACATCTAGACCTGGATGGATAGTTGAAATGATGTATTTTTGCTGATTTTCATGATATATCTGAGGTTTCTACACCTTAAACACTTCTTTTTGTGTATAAGCATTACTGATGTTTATAATTTTGGATGGTACAACTTTTGTACAAATTTTAATGTGTATATACATGTGTATATATAGACTGATATGAAAAATATACTAAGTTATACATATATAAAAGAACATCGAAGTACTGAAATAAATGTCATACACCTTCTCTTCAATAAGTCTGTCGATGAATCGTATGAATCCTTGATTAGATCGAACAAATATCGATATCATCGATGACCCTTTTGGAATCAGAAGCATCACACGTTCTAAAGTGTTATCGAAGACCACTTCGATAACATTGAATGGGGTATATCAATTTCATCGAATCAAACTTTGATGATATCGAAGTTCATCGTCCTATAAAAAGCGGGCGAGCAAGAAAAATCTATTTTTTACTGCTCTCTTCATGGTTCATCTTCTCCGGTCATTTGTTTCTTTTCAACCGTGAGCGGTCTAGCATCACTCAAATAAGGTAATTTCTTGGCACATCCTCTTGATTCCTCAAAGTATACTTCATTGTGTTTGGGTCTTTCTAGATTGATTGACAACCTTCAGTTGGAAATCTCGGTTTGGCCCTCATAATCTTCATTTTTATCAAATTCTTTTTCCTTTGTCATTCCCTTTTGAGTTATTTGTGGTCCAAATAAGTATGGACAAAGGAAAATCTCTTGTCATTGGTGAGTCATCCAGGCCTACTAAAAAGAAAACCGTGGCCTCAAGAGAAAGGGGAAGGGCTCAATCTCAACGATCCCCTGCACGCCAATGGAGAAAGGATAATCTCGACCTTAAGAACCCTATCACTCGTTCTACAATCACAAAATTCCCGTGTCAGGACAGAGATATCCAATGGTACCAAGGGAATGCATTGAAAGCCAAATATATGCACCCTAAGTATCGAGTACTACACGGAATATTCTGCTCCAACGCTTACCCTCGAGGACCTAATCGAGCAGATCTTACCGAATTCATGGTCATGATTATGTACTGTGTCGCCACTGGAATCAAGCTATGTTTGCCAACTCCGATTCTTCACCAGTTGGCTAGTGTCATCCACACGTCCAGAGAAGTCCATTTGCCTTTTCCTCACATCATTCATGTGATATGCAATACAATCGGTCTTCCTCTGACAGACGATCCTAAGCGTCCTCTATAGCATTTTAATAGGATCAATATTAAAAAAATGGACCTTAATTTCATGCATATCCAGAAGGCCAACATGAGGAAGAAATTCATGGAGAAAGGGAGATTGGGGAAGGAGCAATGCCCACAGGCAGAGATCCACAAGAGCCTCAACAAGTTCCAGTTCCGACCGATTCCTCTTAGACCCAACGCTTCAAATTTCATCAAGATAGGGTTGGGGCAACACAGCGTGGATTGGCTCAAATAGAGGATAAGCTGGAGAGACATGATGCGCAGTTCTCGGCATTGAAGAAAATGGTGTCTGGTGTACAGCACACGGTCCAGCAGCTCATTGATCTGCTGACGTGCTATCGAGATGATATGACGCCATCCTCATCGGCACCAGCACTATAGAGTCAACAACTCTCCTACCACCACATACACTGACTACTCATCTGCACGTACGGGCATGAATATCTTTTTAATGCCCTACATTCTTCTGTGTGTATGTGGTGGATAGCTAATATGAAAAGTCTAACAATTTTTTTTTTTTTTTTTTTTTTTTTTTTGTGGTTTATGGATATCCTCTAAATGAGGAAAATACTTGTATTTTGGTATGCCCATGATTGGGCTAGATATTTGGTTGGGTTGGTTTGGGATGGATGTTGAAATATTGCCAAGCTTGGGTAGTTTTTATTTTGGAGTTTTGATAGCTGATTGATAATTTATATATATTTGCTGCCATGTCTATCTGCTCTCAATTCTTCATTAATCTCGGTGAAATGTTGGTATAAATTGTGATTGCTTTCTACTGAATATCTATTAAGATTGAGAACTGGATTGTGATTTCTGAGGTTTAAAGATATATTGCTATTTGTTATTGAGAAATCACTGCTCTCCTTTAACCTTGATTCTCCTATGTCTTTATGCTTCAACTTCAGTTAACTCATAGTGATATACTGTCCTTTGCCAATGACTGACAAAAAGGGGGAGAACAAATCCCACCATGGAGAAAATTGTGTGTATTTATGCATGTATGGTGGTGCAGGTGTTAGGGGGAGCAACTATAAGGAGATAAGGGGAGCAGCTACTACTGAATGCTACAATCTTGTGTATGACCTCACATAGCTTATTTGTAAAATTATGTAAAGTTCTTGTACACACAATTTAGGATGTTGTTCTAGGTGGTTTTAGGTGTTTTGTCACACAATTGACAAAGGGGGAGATTGAAACTGCCCAGGTCTGTCAATTAGCGTGAGTGTTGAGTCAGCAAGACAAGTGAGCCCCATAGGAAGATCATTCAAGTGTCTGCCTTAACTAGATGTGTGCCCCGAACTCGTTAAAGGTAAACTTAGCCTCACATCCTATGTCCCAAAATACCCAGGTATATTAATCCCTTAAAAATGGATAGAACAACATAGGGTTAAAGTATGAAAACTATTTTGCAAAATAGGAAAATTTCTAAGTTCTCAGTTTTTATCAATATATTAAGGTCACCTCGATGAGATCGGACACTAGTTATCGATGTCCTCGACATTCAATCGATATCATCGAATTGAGGACCACTTGTGTCCAGCAACTAACTTAATCTCTGGACTAAATTATCGATGAATCGATGGAACATTCGATATCATCGACATTCAAATTTTAAGATCATCAAGATGGCTTGATATAATAGAATTCTAGCCTGTTTGTGACCAGCAAGCTTCTAAGGAAAATCATGCATTTTTTGATGACTCAGAGAGAAGCTCGATATCCTCGGAATTTAAATGCTGATGATATCAATGGAGATTTGATGTTATCGAATTCGATCCAAACTTGTCCAGCAAGCTTTTAGGTAAATCCCCTTTAAATGATTCAAGGAATCGAGACTTCCTTGATACAATCGATATTCAAATATCGATCATATCGAAGCTAGGTCGCTTTCATCGAATTCGGACAATGGAATGTCGAGCGAGCTTATAGGAAATCTTTTATAGAAGATCGATGAATCGAACTAGGTATCGATATCATCGACATTTGAAATCTGATGACATCGTGGGAGGATCAATAATATCGAAGCTAGCTGTCTCATATCTAGCATGCTCTCTTATTTTTCATTGTCAAGAAATCGAACCATGGTTCGATGAAATTGGAGTTCAAAATATGATGACATCGACGCATGTTCAATATGATCGATCTGTGTATAAGATATTCAACTGTAATTATCAGAAGAGTTCATATCATCGATTTGTCCCTCGATGTCTTTGAAAGTATACGTTCGATGATATCGAAGATGGATCGATGATATCGAACTCTGTAAAAAATCAGACTATTTTATTACCGTTGGATCTCTTTGCCCATTTAAGGAGAGCTTGCTATTGGTTGCTGTAGTGAGAAAAATAGAAAGAGCCTTGAGAGAGTCCTGCATACTATTTACCTGAAGCTCTTTTTCTCATGAGAGTTCATCCTCCAACCCACCCTCATCACTGATATTCAATAGAGTGGATTGGGGAATGAACTTCCGCATTTAAGGATCAGCTAGCTACCACCTTAATGACAAATCATTGAGCTGGGATACCTTGAATGCTTAAATGCTTGGAATCACTTTATCTCTAAAATAGGAAAATATTTAATAGAGTAGGATTCCAACATTACCTTAACCCAACCCATCGCCATACATTGGAGCATCATCAGTGTTGCGGTTCAAGGGAGCTGAAGATTCTTCGTCATCAAAGGAGGAGATCTTTATCAACGTGCTTAATGGGGCTCATCTACTTATTTGTAAGTCAATAGAGTTCAGAGAACCTGCTGATCATTCCTTTGTGTAGGCTTAGGTCACAGGTGATTCTCACCCCTTTCAAGTCCTCATAAGAGGCCTCCAACGGGAGAATACGTGTGGGTGTTGTATGTTGACCCTTGCTCTTAGCAAGCATAAACTTAGGTCTATAGTGTTGGTCCTTGGCCTGTGTGACCTAAAACCTAGGTGATGTGTGTTGACCTTTGCTCTTGTGTAAGGCATAAACCCTAGGTTCCTTGTGTGGATCCTTGGCCTGTGTGGCCTAAAACTTGGGTGTTGTGTGTTGACCCTTGCTCCTGTGTGGGGCATAAACTTGTGTCTCATGGATACATGTTAGGTACCTTGTGTAGGTCCTAGAGTCACCCTTGTGTAGGTTATACTGGTTTGAGGTAAACCTGATTTGAAACCTTCGTTAGTGAACTCCGATACACTCAAGGGTTGAGTGTGTCCGCCAGGAGTGGAGTAGGCAAGTAGCCGAACCACTATAAATGATTATGTTTCGGATTGTTATTTGTGCTTTACTTTTTCATGTTTACTTTGAATGTTCACATGATGCATGATGACATGATTATTTAAAACTGATAAATATCACATTCCACACACACAGTCACTCATTCAATTCATCATAGACTAAATTTATATATTGCTTAAATATTGAATAGTCTTGTGATTGGATCCTCCATTTGGCTTGTAAGCCATTAGAGTTAAGTTACAAGTATCTTGATAAATTATTATATTAAATCCAGATAATGATGATAGGATTTTAAACTACCACAAAAGTTTATAAAGTCCTATTCACCCCCTATAGGAAACTTTGACCTATTCCTACTTTTGTTAGAGCGGTCATTATTGAAATTTCATAATATGCAATATTTGACCCTCAACACTAACCCATCTTCACATTCAGAACATTGAAAAAGCTTCAATTCTTCTTCTTTAGGTATTATCTTCCTATAACTTTCCATTAGTTTTTGTTGTCTCATGTGCATTACATGCTCATATCTTTTACATTGAGGACAATGCAGATTTTAGTTGGGGGTGTGGATTAGGTAAACTAATCAGTGTTTTTTTAGTCTTTGAGAAAAATTTTTGTTCTTAGTCTTTGAGCAAAAATTTTGAAATTTTTTAAAATTTGAAATTAGAAATCTGTTCAGAAAATGATAGTTTGTGTAATTAATAATGCCTTGAGTATAACGATAAGATAAAGATTGAATTTTGAATTGTTGGAGTTTGATCAACCAAGTAGACTATTACTTAAGTTCTTTCAGTTAAATTGATTAAGAGGAAGTTTGAATATCTTGTTGATCTAGATCACAAGACCCATTTAATTTATTTTATGTGAATTGTGTTAGAATTTCTAATTGTTAGTATGTGAATCATTGATAGATATTGAGAATTAAGTTTGTAGAATTTTATCAACCTCAAAAAGATGAAAGGAACCAGTTAAAAAAAATAGAGAGATCGAAAAAAAGATCATGTATGATGAAAAGACTAGAAAATAATGAAATGAATAAAAAGACTGAAAAGAATAAATAAATAAAAGTGGCCATCGATATAAAATAAAAAACTGGTAAAAGAAGGAAAATGGGTAAGTTCGAAATCAGAACTTGATTTTTAATTAATATTAAGGTGATGAGCATGGCTTACATTATGAAATAATAGTATTTTTATAGAAGGTAAGTTGAAATTCATTGATCACAATATGAAACTTGGTATATGAACTTATACTCTTAAGTGATTAATAAAGAACCAATTTGATTGATTACTCATGTGATTTAGCTCTAGGTTTTTAAATTTCCACTCTTGATTCTTTGGATTATAATCATTCATACTTAATTGTACAAAAGTTTGTTTATGGGAAAATATTTGAACATTGAGAATTGAAGATTATGTCATGCATGTTTTACTCGGGGACTACCAACATACTGGTTGGGGGGTGTTTTAAGTGTCAAATATTGTATGCTTTCCCCTATTTATATCTTGGTTTTATGAACATGATAACGCTTAATGGATATATTTTATACATGTTTGGATTGCGAGGAGAATCTGAGCGCTTGGATTGAAAAGAATGTTAAATGCATGGATTTTAAGCTCAAGAATCACCAAGGCTAAAGGGTGGATCTTAGGAGACCAAAAATGAAGAATTCACATGCCAAAGATCCAAGGAAACCAAGTATGAAGGATGAAGAAAGGACCTAAAAGATTTTAGAATCCGTAGCAGAAAACAGATAGGTTCGGTCCAACTAAATCTAAGTTCGGTTCGACTGAAATTGCACAAAACAGTCCAACAACCAACGATGAAATTCAGAGCTAATTCGGTCCGACAGAACCCATGTTCGGTCCGACTAAAGGAAGAATTCGGTGCAACCGAAAGTGCACAAAAAGCTCTAGCGCAGAACAATGAATTTCGGAGTTAATTCGGTTCGGCCGAGAATTGATTCGGTTTGACCGAACCCAAGCTTAGTATGATAGAAATCGGGCAACTGCTGAAATAGAATCCTATCATGATTCAAACTTGACTTTGGTCCGATCGATGCATAATGCGGCTATGTAAATTTGAGGCAATTTCAAGGTCGGTTTGCAAAAATTCCAAGGTGCTGCGAAAGATAGTGTTTCACAACTATAAATAGGAGTCTGTAGGACATACCAAACCATCTTCTAGGGTTTAAGGAGTGGAGCCAAAGGGTGGAGAAGCCTCCCAAGAGTTTTTCATCCTCTTCCTAAGTTTATTTTCATGTCTTATTTAAGAGTTTTTGGTTTAATCATGTCCATGGTTAACTAAACCTCTTACCTAAGGCTAAAATGTGAAGCTTGTAGTGTGTTGGGATGTTTTACTTTGATTCTTGTTTATGTTGAACTTCATTGATTTCTAGTTTGATATTAAAGGAATATTTTCAGTTTTCTATTATTTATTGTGACTTAAATTACAATAGGTGGTATGATAGCTTTGAATATCTTCTTTTCCTGTTTTGAGGTTATGAGATTGGTAAATCCTGTTGTTCACTATTGTCGCCTGGGCATTGTAAGGTGATGGAATCCCTTCCAATCATTACTTTCACACCCCAAACTTAGAAACCGGGCTCACAAAATTCTTGATCGTCGAATCCGGTGCCAACAGTCTTCGTAGTACCCCATTCTCGGCTCCCAGCCCCCATACGCCAGATTCCGATCTTAGGATCCTACAAGGAGGATTTTTCAATATACATTTAACTCGTAATAAGCATAACCACAAGTTTACCCAAATCATAAAGGCAACATCATCATCACATATCCACTAATATAAACATTTGAATACAGTGCTGAAAGGAAAATACATATATCAAAAATCAAAGCTCCAGAAGGCCACTGCATGCTCCAAGCTCAATGCTACTGCGACCTAACGCCACCTACACGCATCTATCGTGCATATGCTATAAGACCCCGTCTATTCCATATGACTTTCTATGCTTATATACATGATAATCGATGCCCGTCGCTAGACCTGGATTGGCCATTCATAGTACACACCCAACTGATCGGAACCCAAAGACCTCGTAACCTATTTCATATCGACCGCCCCATCACTGCGATTACGTAGGTACCACCCGTGCGTTTGTATGATAGTCTGTTAGTGAGATATGCCATGAAGAATCATTAATATATAATGTGCGCAAGGCGCCATGTACTCTATTCCACACATGTGCACAACACATGCCATGCACACATGCACATGCCACACATGGGTGAGAGAATCTCTACCCATGTGTGTGATGTCACACACCCATACCTCCCCTCTCTCATGTGCTCCCCAAAGTCAACTTCTCTCCATTCCATACCGTATGTATGACATCATCACACTGTGCCATCCCATGCTCCTTTAATCCATCATTAATTACAAATCATGAATTAATTGTCATAATCTTAGTCTAAGCTAACTAAGATCACATTAATTGAATTTAACCACATTTTAACAATTTCTTTACACATATCCCTTCATTCCTTAACGTTTCACCATTTTTCTACACAAAGAGAGAGAGAGAGAGAGAGGAGTGATCTTGGTGGGCCATCAACTCCATCAATCCCATCCTTTCCGTCCATCTCAACCATCAATTCCATCCCTTCCATCCATCTAATTCATCAAGGTGAGTACACCCACTCCAATCTTAGTTTGTTTTCTTTTTTATTATTTGTATGATTATTAGTGGTGACGATTTGATGATAATGATGTGGGCAATGGTGTGGATACATAGGAGAGTACATATAAAAAGATGATAAAAAAAGGTGTTATATGATGATAATGATGTGTTTAATGGTGTGGATTCATGGAAAAATACATATAAAAAGATTAATAATAAAAATAATTTATTATAGACTTTATGTGGGACCCATTGATAGTAAGTCCCACCAGAATTTTGTAGGCCATTCAAACTGTCCAAAGTGTGGCCCATTGGGCTGGCCACATACACACACATGACACACACCACATTTAAAATAAATAAATTAATAAATAAACCAAAAAAGAAAAAAAAAAGAGAAAATGGACGCTGGATGCTGCAGCAAGCAGCGTCAAGCTGCTTTTGAATAAAAGGAGGAGAGTGTGGGACCCACAACAGGCCCCACTCATAATGTATATATCTAATCCATGCCGTCCATCTGATTCCCCAGCACATTTTAGGCATTGAGCTGAAAAATGAAGTTAATCTAAATCTCTGGTAGGCCTCACCATTAAAGATATTATTTTAATGCTAATATTTTGTTAGGGCCTGCTGTAATATTTTCGTACGTCAAAACATATTAAATATTGGTCTCATTAGACCCGTCACGAGCCCAAAAAAATAGACTGGATTGTCTTGATGTGGGCCTCACCTGCAAAAAACCTCAAAAAAATTAGAAAAATAAACAGCATTGGACGTTGTTGCTCTCAGCGTCTGACGCTGCAGCAAGCAGCGTCCTACTGCTGACGCTGGAAGGAAGTGGGCCCCACCACAAGCCCCACCATGATGCATGTCAAGAATCTACACTGTGTATTTGATGGGTCCCCTTTAAAAATGGGTCACCCCCAAAAATCAGCCGTACATGGAACTCAAGTGGCCTATACCATCTAAAATCATGTGAAGACCCATTGAATCAACAAGTTTTGTGGGTCTAATCATGAGGTATGCTTTATATCCAAACTATCCATCCATTTGGGGAGACGTCTTAAGGCTTGAGAAGAAAAAAAATATTAAATAAAATAAGACGGATCTAACTATCAAGTGGGCCCCACTACAAAAGTAGTAGGGATTGAATGTCTACCATTGGAACCCTTTTGGGTTAGAAGTTTTCGACCAATATGAAATCTATTTTTCTCCTTAATTCAGGTCTTTGTGACCTCATGAATAGATTGGATGGACAATAAATGTTATGTGGGCCCAGTGCATTGTTATCCCCACTGCTATTTGTGGTATGGTCCAGATAATCTTTGGATATGATTCATTTTTGGATAATGCTGTAAAATGTTCTCTAAAAAAAATAAAAATAAAAATAGATGAACTGTGTATATGTAATAAATACATCACTTTGGGACCCATGTAACTTTGATCTCCTTGAACCGTTCATACAACTCAGAGCTCGAGCAAATTAAAATACTCACTAAGGTCCACCTGAAATTTGGATTCATCTGAAAACTTGGACTGACCCCCTTAACCAAGTGGGACACACATAATGGATGGGCTAGATTCATGAACCACATCTCTGTGAGCCCAATAAATAATCATGAATGTTTTAATGGAGGGTAATCCTCTCAATTTTTGTGTGTGGTGTGGCCGACATGTGCCACAAATTGACTTGATTTTTAGCCCCAGGCCCACCATGGATTGGTGGCCCATTAATTATGCAAGTTGGATTGATATGTGAATGGTCCGGATCTTTGTTAAAATTTCTAGATATTGATGGTGTACAATCATGTGACCAGGTAGTGCATGGACAGCCTACAATTGATGTAAGTGTGATGAATGCATAACCCCATCAGCTCTACCAAATAGAACCCATGTGAATTCCATTGATGTATGGGCCCAAGAATGTTAAGGCTCATTTTAAGTGAATGTCATGTGGGCCCATCAGTAGTGGCCTTGTTTGGGCCAACCATTGGCCCTCTTCGGTAAGAGTTTGTGATCTACATGTATTAAATGTATGCTATATTGAATCATGTGAAATTGTGTTGTGTGTATAGCCCTTCACCACTTGGTATATGATATATGTTGTATTATGCTACTGCCTTAAATTACCTAAATATATAACGAGTGCACAGCCTTTCACCAATTAGCACTTTGGTTAGAGTGTGGCCCTAAGTAGTAGGATCATATGACATGTGTTTAAACCCATAAATGTGTTCAATTATAACAAATATGTAGACTTTAGTGGTGTGAGGATGTTATGTACGTGTTTGGCCCCTTAATCATGTGGGCATGTGATGTATGTAAGGTCACCTAATCATATGCAATTGTGGAGTATATGTAGTCGTCTAACCGTATGATTGTGAAATGCACACAAGGCCAACCAATTACATGAAGTCAGGAGGCATTGGTGACCACCCAATGACATGACCATGTGATTATGGGTATAGCCATGGTCACTTAAAACATGAAAATCGGGTTGTACATGCAGATTTTCTTATTCATAAAAATTTTGATATGGGTTGGATTATATAATTTGATAATAGAGTGCCCCTCAATTCGGTGTCATGCGACATAAATACAACCCTTACATTACGCTCATAGGTGAGGCAAATGCGAGGACCACTAAACTATATCTGATGTGATGGGATCTAGTTCTTGGCCTCTTGATCATGTGACACTGAATCTGAGTCATTCTCCATATGAAATATTGAGTTAGTGTAACCAGGTATGGTGGGTATATTTGTGAATGTGCCTTGGATACTTTAAGATGTGGTCACTAGACCATGATACTAATTGTATGTCCACTCAACCAAGAAAAATTATGGCATCGACAACCTGACCATGTGGGAGCTTAATAAAGCGGTTGCTCCATTATGTGACTTGTAGTGAAAGCACATAACCATCTAACCTTAAGTCCTTTATAATGGCAAGTAGAATGACATTTGTGTGGCCACTCAACCATATGGACTTCTGAAAATGGAGTGGCCATAAGACCATGTGGGAATATGAGAATTATGTGATTACTTAGACTCATGGACTATGCTGATGGTGTAACCTCTTGGGTATGTGAACTTAGGACGTGTGTCAATAACCTCTTAGGTATGCGAATTTAGGACGTGTGTCAGATTGATCATGAACTCTACCTTGATGTAAGTATTGCATATTTCACCATTTATCCATTAGGCTAGCTAATTTTAAAACAAAATGACCTAGATCCAATTCCTAAATAAGTCAGACGATATGAAATAATGTTAATTGAACGTATAACTTTCGAACACTTGTGAACCCACTTAATGTACGTATTTTATCCGTACTGTTCAATTGTTTTACCAACCAAATAGTTCGATCATGGAGCCCACTGACATGTGCCTTGTGCATCTGAACTGTTCTTTCTTATACTACCTTAATGAGTGTGAGTTACCTATACTATCTACTTATTGTGACCCACTGTAATATTTGTGTGTGGACCCATCTTCTTGCAGTACCACTTGGAAGTAGGACCCACTACATTGTATGAGACAAACCCATTTCATCCTACCGTCACTAACTCTTATGTGTATATTATATACCCAAGTCGTTCAACTTAGGGCTCACTGTATCTTATGAGGTTTACCCATACCTTCCAAACCATTGTAAAACTAATACGATAATTATTTGCAAAGCCAACCTACTAACAACCTAATGGAATATCTATCTTGCGAAGGATATGGTGTAAATCTGAATACAATTAATGCTCGTGATTATGATAGCTATGGATGATATTAGTGATGTTAGTGATTATGGTTAATAGAAGTATGTGATTGAATATCTTGATTAATGTTGTTCCATTTCCTAGCATACTAAATTCATTTACTTGACCATGTTGTTATTGATCATACTCATGCACTATGGAATGATGGTATGTGCAAGTGTACTTCAATACATTTGTTCATGTGTAAGATATGTCCTCTTCAGTTTAATCACATGACTATGGATTGATATAGTTGATAGTGGCACATGACGATTGTATGTCATTTTTGGCTTAAAGGTTAAGCAGACCCTAAACTCATGGCATTATATGCATACCACATGCACTTGAACATATGCCTTATCATGATTGCTTAAATTCATGTATAATCATGACATATATGATGATCGAAATACCACAGTTGTGTCGTATAACATGAGTTGAATCTTGACAATGAAATGTACATTTATGATGATGACTTGGGTTATCCTAGAAAGTGAACGGGACACCGGAAGTGTGAAAATAGTAGGGGATGATGTGCCCCTTAGGTTGAAAGTCCCTAAACCCCTATGCTAGCTAGGGTTGCCTCATCGTCGGGCAGAGTGGATACATGGGTCATGGATTTGACTCCCACTGATGTGATCAGGTTGAGAAGAGGTGGGTCCAACCTGCTTAAGGGCTGAGGTGCAAACAGGGACCGGTCTGACTAGCCGGCGAGGAGAAGCGTGAATAAAGTCCGCTACTGGCATGCCGGGTGGAAGTCCACTGCAGGAAGGGCATGTGAGGTCGATTACTGGTGTTTGGTGCATAGGTGTCGACCACGGTGTTTCCCATAATATACAGTTGGTGGATGTCTACCACAGGGCGGGTATGTGAGGTCGATTACTAGTGTCTGGTGCATGGGAGTCGACCATAGTGCTTCCCGAGATATACAATTATGATATGGTATGACAATATGATGATGATGATGTGATTACGGATGCATGTAATATGGTTATGGTTATGGTAAAGAAGAAATGAAAACATGACTTGGTGATGCTGGTAGCATTGACTCGAAGTATTACTATGATACATATGCATTGCATCGGCATTGACATCATACCTTACGTGCTACATGCCTTTCACATATATGATTTTCTTATAGCGTATTTATCTTACTTGCATGTAGGACACACTGCACATACGTGTGTACTAACTAGGCTTTTTGCACATAAGTGCCATAGTTTATATCCCTTTGTGTTGTCAAATTTGTGGTGCCAAAGACAATGTTATGAAGCTTGCATTTGTGAAGAACAATGCTCTATTCAAGATCAACTTAGGGTGACAAGCACTGTTCATAAGTCAAGACTCGAGAAAGTGAGTTTGTTATCAAGATCTCAAGATGCATTCAAGTTCTACATCAAGATCTCAAGAAGCTTTCAAGATTGAGCTCCATCAAGACTTCAAACTCCATTACTTTCGAAGGTCACTCGTCTCTAAAGTTTCAATGTCCTTACTTCACTATTGAGGTATGACTGGCCTTAGGTTGACCTTTAGAGTAGGTCATTTTGGATACATAATTCATATGTTTTGTATAAGTCAGTTTGGTCTGTTCTAAGACTAGTCTTGGACTTTGTTCGACTAGTCCTAGCACTGTTTCGATCTGTCTAAGAAATTCCTCGATCAGTCGTAAGTTTGTTACAAAAATTAGAAATTTTCTGTTAGGCTTCGACTAGTCTTGGGGACTGTTCGACCAGTCGTAGGAACAGTGTCGACTGCATCTTCGACCAGTCATAGACCTACGACTCAATGTACAACGCTGAAAATTGACCTGCTTCAACCAGTCGTGAGAGCCTACGACCAGTCGTAGGAGACCCACGACCAGTCGTAGACCACCTACGACCAGTCGTAAAACTACTAAATCTTATCGCGCCCGAATTTTTTCAAATCTATTGGTTCTACGATCAGTCATAGAGGTCCTTAGACTAGTCGAAGGTGTGATTTGCTCACTTATAAATAGAGCACGAATCTCAGAATAAAACATGAACTTTAAGCAAAATTAATTTGGTCTTCTGAGAGATAAGTCGGTGCTCCATATAAGCTAAGTGTGCATATTTAATATTCTCTTTCTTTAGCTTTCTTAATTGATTTTGTTTCTTGCATTCCAATCTAATCTGAAAAGAGGAATTGTTGTTTTCCTTTTTCTGTAATCAAAATCAATTAGAGCTAGCCCTTTTGTTTTAATTTAAAATCTATTAGAACCTAGAACCATTTTAAAGTGAGTATTAGACATTGAACTTTGACATTCAAATCTCTACTCCGACTTGGTTCTTCTGGGCTGCTACAACGAAGGAGAAAACCAGGTATTTTACAATTTGTGTAATTTACATTGTTTGGTTTTATTTGAGGTTAAGCCAGAAAAATCTCAAAGTTATTGGTTATCTGAGGAGAGCCAGAAAACTCAGAAGTGAGGGTTTTTGAATTGTGTAAGTGCTTTGAAAAAGATACAATTGTGAAGGTTTTGGGTGAACCTGTGAAAACCTATTTGATAGTGAACGCTAATATCCCCTGTATGAGGATATTAGGAGTGGAGTAGCATTCTGTGTGGCTGTTGTTTAACAGTTGATGAACACATAGGCGAACCACTATAATTCTTTGTGTTGTGGATGTGTGATTTATATTTCCTATCTTTTATCATTCAGAATTGTGGAATGTATGTGTGGATGTGAATGTTGTAAATTTTACATTTCAAGAACAGTGGGGAATGTTGTAATAATTTAGATTTACATTTCAACATTATATTTTTGCTATATCTTTATTATTACGTTGAGCTTCAGTTTCTTTATTTGTTCTAGAAATAAGGTTGTCCTACCATAAACTTTGGTTTTTAGTGTATGTCCTTAGAACAATTTATGTTTCTATTTCTCTATTTTAGATCACTTTCCATTCCTATTCTATGATTGCTATCTATTCTTTATTTCATATTTTGCTGTATTTATTTTTAATTTGGCATAGTCCTATTCAACCCCCCCCCCCCCCCTCTAGGACATATAGCTTGGCCATTTCAAGTGGTATCAGAGCTTAAGAGCTCGCTCTTATTATTTTTTCTTTGGATTTAATTCCTGAGCTAACGATCTAAGCTATATATAAGATGTCAAATTTTGATAGCCTATCAGTCACTAGGCCTCCACCCTTTGATGGCTCCAATTATGCCTATTGGAAAGCCAGGATGAGGATCTTCCTCAAATCAATGGATGAGAGTGTGTGGCAAGCCACAGTGACTGAATGGAACCCACCTACCACTGAAGTGACTAGTATTGATGGTTCAAAATCAATGAAAGTAACACCATATTTCTCATGGACCACCCTTCAGAAAAATGAAAGTAGTGCCAATGCAAAAGCACTAAATGCAATCACTTGCACACTATCACCGGATGAGTTCAAAAGAATCATATCCTGTGATACTGCAAAGCAAGCCTGGGATATATTAGAAATGACACATGAGGGTACTACAATTGTTAAAAAATCTAAAGTCCAACTCCTCACAACTAAATTTGAAGAAATTCATATGGAGGAAAATGAAATGTTTATGGACTTTTACACAAGATTAAATGACATTGTAAACTCAATGTGGGGTCTTGGCGATAAAATCCCAGAAAGTAAAGTGTGTGCAAAGATACTACGCTCACTTCCTGAATGGTTCAACTCTAAGGTAACTGCAATCCAGGAACTTCGTGATACGGATAATATGAGGGTAGAAGAACTAGTTGGTTCTTTACAAACCTATGAGTTAAACTTTAAAGCTCCTAAAAGTTAATCCATTGCTCTCAAATTTTCTAAAGGTATTTCTTAAGAAAACTCGGATTTAGAAAATTCTGAAGATGATATGGCTCTTTTAGTGAAGAAATTTTACAAGATTTTCAAAAGCAAGAAAATGGTAGATTTTCAAAAATCAAATGATAAGAAAAGATCTAAACCTATATCTAAAAGTTGGAAGTCTTTGAAAGATAGTCAATGTTACAGTTGCCAAGAGTATGGGCACTTAGCAAACAAATGTCCTAAAAAGGACAAAATAAAAAGAAAGGGAATGTTGGCTACTTGGGATGAATCATCTGATTCTGAAGCTTCTTCTGAATTAGAAGATTCTGAAACTGAGTCGGGCAGTGAAGTTAAAGCCCTTATGACTCTAGCCAAATTCACTTTTTTAAATCATGATGATTCGACTGGTGAAGAAAATCTGAATAGTGATTATGAAATGAAGATGATATTCAAGATGCTTACAATGCCCTATACAAGGAAAGTTGTAAAATTGCTGTCAAACTTAAACTTCAAAAAGAAAAGTTTTTTAAACTCAAAGAATGTTTTGAATCACTTGTTTTAGAAAAATCCCAAATTTTAAATTGTTTTGAAAAATCAAAATGCGATTTAGAATTCAAAACCTCGCTGTTTGAAAATCTAAAATCTGAAAATGAGATACTTAAAAATGAAGTATCTTCTCTTCTGAGTTTAAAGGATACATGGAGGTATGCCCAAGGAGATCCAAAGTTAGAAAAACTATTATCTGGATCAAGAAAAAGTGGCGATCGTTCCGGATTGGGCTATAATAAGAATACACCTCCTAATCAAAAGTATACTCCTCCCAAGTTTGTGAAAGGAGAGTCCTCAAACTCAAAAAGAAAAAGTACTTATCAAAGTTTTTCTAAAAATACAAAAACTTTTCAAAAACCTAAAAGCAGCCATGTCAACTTTAAAAATCAGAACCGAAACCCTCTTGCTGAAAAGATAGTAGATTTACTCAAGGAGCTCTTAAAATCTAACTTAGTAGGTCTTTCTTACAACATCAGTTAGAAGAAGACCAACTATACTCCTAAACCCAAAATAGTTCTGAAATGGGTTCCTAAAGTTGACTGCTTGGTTGCTCACACTGCTTTCAAAGCAACAAGCCATTCAAAGTGGTACCTAGACAGTGGATGATTAAGGCATATGACTAGTGATAAAGGTTTATTCACCGATCTCAAAGACATGACTGATGGTTCAGTCACATTTGGTGATGGCAGCAACCGCAAGATTATGGGCCAAGGTACTGTTAAACTTTATAACCTTCCTTTGCTTAAAAATGCTTTATATGTTGAAGGTTTAAAACATAACTTGCTTAACATATCTCAAATATGCGATAATAACCATAGTGTACAGTTTTCTAATCAAAGCTGTGAGATTTTAAACAGCAAGGGTTCAGTAATACTAACTGGACGTAAAACGTCTGAAAACTGCTACATTGTTAGTGAATCCATCTCATCTAATCAATTGTGTTACATGGTCCATACAGACGAGACTGACTTATGGCACAAACGTCTTGGACATGTACACTACCGAAATCTATATAGATTGAGCAAACGGGAACTTATAAGAGGTTTACCCAAACTGCAAAAATTAGATAAAATATGTGGTGAATGCCAGATTGGCAAACAAACAAGGAACTCACACAAAAAGGTGAATTCCAATACCACATCAAGACCACTCGAGCTTCTCCATATGGACCTAGTAGGACCTACCTGGACAGAAAGTCGAGGTGGTAAAAAATATATCTTGGTAATAGTAGATGACTTTACCAGATATACATGGGTTGTCTTCTTAAGGGACAAATCAGAAACCCTTGAAGAAGTAAAAAAGGTTCTCAAAAGGATTCAAACTGAAAAATGTTCTCAAGTCAGTAAGATTCGTAGTGATCATGGATCTGAATTTGAGAATAGCGGTTTTAAGAAGTTCTGTAGCGACTAGGGAATATTACATGAATTCTCAGCGCCCAAAACTCTACAACAAAATGGAATAGTTGAAAGGAAAAATAGAGTACTTCAAGAAATGGCTATGTCATGTTGAATAGTATGAAGCTCTCTAAGAATCTTTGGGCTGAAGCAGTCAATACAGTTTGCTATATTATTAACCGGGTTTACACTAGTAAAGGTAATAATAAATCGGCTTACGAAATGTGGTTCGATAAAAAGCCTACTGTCAAATACTTTCGAGTTTTTAGCAACAAGTGCTATATTTTACGAGATTGTGAAATCTGAGAAAGTTTGATATGAAGAGTGATGAAGGGATCTTTTTAGGATACTCTTTAAACAGTCGAGCTTATAGGGTTCTGAACAAAAGGACCGGTGTGATTCAAGAGTCTATCAATGTGGTCATTGATGATCACTTAAACACACCAGTCTCAAATTCAGATAATGATGAAGTACTGGTAATTGATAAATCTGATATTTCATCTAATCAGACTGATTCTGAACTGAGGACTGTTAAAGATCATCAAACCTTACAGATTCTTGGAAACTCTCTCACTGGTGTTCGTACCCGTAAACAACTTGATATATGTAATTACATATGTTTTACATCACAGATAGAACCATCTAACGTAAAAGAAGATCTTGTTGATGAAAATTGGATTGTTGCGATGCAAGAAGAACTTAACCAATTTGTGAGAAATGATGTTTGGTATCTCGTACCTAGACCTAAAGATAAACACATCATTGGAATCAAATGGATTTTCAAAAATAAGTCTGACGAACTTGGAAATATAATTAGAAACAAGGCTAGGCTAGTGGTACAAGGTTACACTCAAATTGAAGGTATTGACTATGATAAAACCTTTGCACCAGTAGCACGTCTTGAATCAATCAGACTCTTTATATCCATTACGTGTTTTAGAAAGTTTAAGATTTACCAAATAGATGTGAAAAGTGCATTTTTAAATGGCGATCTGCATGAGGAAGTTTATGTTGAACAACCAATGGGTTTTGAAGACCCTAAAAATGCTGATAATGTATATCGTCTTAAAAAGGCACTTTACGGTCTAAAACAAGCTCCTAGGGCATGGTACGAGAAACTAATAAAGTTTCTATTAAGTCATAATTTTCAAATGGGATGTGTTGATAAAACTCTATTTATTAAAAAATATAAGGATCATATTTTATTAGTACAAATCTATGTTGATGATATCATTTATGGATCTACCTGTACTGACATGACTATTGAGTTTACAGATTTGATGAAATCTCAGTTTGAAATGAGCTTGGTTGGGGAATTGAATTATTTCCTCGGGTTGCAAGTAAAACAAAAACTTGATGGAATATTCATTTCTCAATCTAAATATGCTATGAATTTAATTAAGAGATTTGGATTTGAGAATGGTAAGAACTTTGATACTCCTATGAGTACAACCTTGAAACTCTCAAAAGATTCTGCAGGTAAAAATGTGGATCCGAAATTATATCGGAGTATGATTGGTAGTCTATTGTATTTAACTGCTAGTAGACCAGATATCGTTCTAAGTATTGGTATTTACGCTAGATATCAGTTTGAACCTAAAGAATCGCACTTGACTGCTGTCAAGCGGATTATACGATATGTCGCAAGTACTGTGAATCTCGGTCTCTGGTATCCACATGAGACTAGTGTTCAATTAGCTAGGTACTCAGATGCTGACTGGGCTGGTAATCTTGATGATCGAAAATCAACCAGTGGTGGTTGTTTTTATATCAGAAACTATTTAGTTTCTTGGTTTAGCAAGAAACAAAGTTCTATATCATTTTTAACAGCTGAAGCTGAATATATCGCAGCTGGTCATGCGTGTACACAGCTTGTTTGGATGAAACGTATACTAAGTGATTATGGAATTAAATAGGATTCTATGTTATTATATTGTGATAATTCCAGTGCCATAAATATTTTGAAAAATCCAATTCAGCATTCTCGTACTAAGCACATTGACATTAGATTTCATTATATTCGGGAATTAGTAGAAGAAAAAGTTATATCTTTGGAATATATCCCTACCGAGAATCAACGTGCTGATATTTTCACTAAACCGCTTGAAAAAAGCAGGTTTAACAAAATGAAATTTGATCTCGGCATGTGCATTTTAAAATAATTAATTATGCCTATTTGTATCATATTGTATATATTTGCTAGTTTAGTTTTCAAATCTTGAAAAATATGCAAAAATTAGATTTTTTAGCCTGTACTCGACCAGTCGTAAGTATCCACGACCTGTCATGCTACGACCGGTCGTGTATATCCATGACCAGTCGTGAATCATGTGGATTCACTTAAAATTCGGGGAAAACATCTTCTTCTTCATTTCAACTTCTCTCTCCAACGAGCCGACACACAACTAGTCGAACCCATCTTCCAAAATCTTCGAGGTTAGTGCTCCATTTGCATTTTACTTGTAGATTTGTGTCTAAATTGTTTCTATATCTCTCTTGGAGTTGTCTATTTCGAATTTAGTTGAGATTTGGGGATTTTCTTTTAAAAAATATGATTTGAGAAAACCCATTTCTTAATCCTTTGCAACTCTTTATATTCTTGAAATCTTTATTGCATATGGCTTCTAAAGGAAGAAAATCTGTCTCGTGGTCCGTCTTCTTCTTCCAGGTCAGCCCCTATCACTAAGCATCATCTTAGGACTCCTAAGGACGATCCATCTTATGTTCGGGACATCCAATTGCGTAATGTTATTGTTGAGCATCCAGTTGATATTAATCATGTTGCTCCTTTTCATATTTTTCCTATGCTCCAATCTGTAGGTTGGAATAACTTATTGCTTTGGGGTGGGCCTACATACCGGTCCATTGGCCAATCCATGTTTGCATGCATATGTGCTTTCTCTCTGAAAAATTTAACTTTTTCTATCTCCACAAGAGAAGGGCCATTTGAAGTTGATCGACATTTGATTTCAGCCCTTATGGATATTCCAGTGAATGATGAGGGTATTCCTATCCATACTTTATATGATAAACCCTCTGTCGTTGAAAAACGTATGCTGACTAAGGACTTATGCAATTTGGACGTACAATGGACGCATAAAGGGAATGTGCTTCCCTCAAGGTATTTGTTACCCAAATATAGAATTCTTCACAAAATATTTGTGTCTAATTTATATCCTTGGTCGGGTAATAAATCTGAATTAATGTCCTTCATGGTTCGTATTCTTCATTCTGTTGTTAGAGGTGTTAACATTTGTTTACCATCCTTGATTTGTCATTTCATCATTCAGTTTTGTCTCCACCCTGGTCATAGTGACATTCCTTTTGGATATTTAATGACGTGTTGGCTACACATACATCTGTCGACATGCTAGTTGGAGAGCCCCCTATCCATCATTTGATATTTAACAATTCCAATATCATTAAGATGAAACTGGATTACCTTCCTAGCCAAGATGATGGTGTTGGTGGTGCAGAAGCTGAACATGAGGAAGAAGATGGTGATCTTCCTCCTGATGAAATTAACATGGATGATATTTTTGAAGAACTTGAGTCCGATTCTACAAATGATCAAGATTATGAGCCTTCTTCATTTGATGCACGTCTAAGTGCATTGGAAGATAAAGTTGAGGGTCTAACTGCTAAGATGGAAAACATGTCTGTTGCCCATGATTTACAGTTCAAATATATGCGCAAATATCTTAGGTGCTTGAACAAAGGCATGCATCAACTTGATTCTTCCATTCTTGCTCCTTCATCTGGGTCAGATTAGTATTTTTAAGTTTATTGGTTTGTAATAACTTTATTACTCCTAACTTGTTTTGAGTTTGTCACTCTCTTTAACTTAACTCAGTCTATGAATTATGTGTGTTGCTTATTCTATGTTAACTCTCATATTTCTCATTGATTATTTCTCCTTAGCCATCTATTTTGTGCTTCCTTTGTCCTATTGTGATAAAAAGGGGGAGTATATATGTTATATATGGATGTTGTCATGAGGAGGGAGTAACATTGTTTTGTATGATGTTTTATGAGTATGTTACTCAGGGGGAGTACGTGTAGTGGTGTGCAGAGGTGGACTGAATATTGATTTACAAGTCTGCAGGATGCTGGTTGATAAGAACTGGTTTACAAGTCTGCAGGATGCTGGTTGATAATAACTGGTGCATGATTCTTTAATCAAATATTCTGTGTTATGAAACATATCTTGAAAGTGTGTTTTGTCACTAATTTGACAAAGGGGGAGATTGTAAGTGCCATAGTTTATATTCCATTGTGTTGTCAAATTTGTGGTGCCAAAGACAATGTTATGAAGCTTGCATCTATGAAGAACAATGCTCTACTCAAGATCAACTTAGGGTGACAATCACTGTTCACAAGTCAAGACTCGAGAAAGTGAGTTTGTTATTAAGATCTCAAGATGCATTCAAGTTCTACCTCAAGATCTCAAGAAGCTTTTAAGATTGAGCTCCATCAAGACTTCAAACTCCAATACTTTCAGAGGTCACTCGTCTCTAAAGTTTCAATGTCCTTGCTTCACTATTGAGGTATGACTGACCTTAGGTTGACCTTTAGAGTAGGTCATTTTGGATACATAATTCATATGTTTTGTATAAGTCAGTTTGGTCTGTACTAAGACTAGTCTTGGACTTTGTTCGACTAGTCCTAGCACTGCTTTGACCTGTCTAAGAAATTCCTGGATCAGTCGTAAGTTTGTTACAAAAATTGAAAATTTTCTGTTAGGCTTCGACTAGTTTTGAGGATTATTCGACCAGTCGTAGGAACAATGTCGACTGCATCTTCGACTAGTTGTAGACCTACGACTTAATGTACAGCGTTGAAAATCGACCTGCTTTGACCAGTCGTGAGAGCCTACGACCAGTTGTAGGAGACCCACAACCAGTCGTAGACCACCTACGACCAGTCGTAAAACTGCCAAATCTTATCGCGCCTGAATTTTTTCAAATCTGTTGGTTCTACGATCAGTCGTAGAGGTCCTTAGACCAGTCGAAGGTGTGATTTGCTCACTTATAAATAGAGCATGAATCTCAGAATAAAACATGAACTTTAAGCAAAATTAATTCAGTTTTCTGAGAGATAAGTCGGTGCTCCATATAAACTAAGTGTGCATATTTAATATTCTCTTTCTTTAGCTTTCTTAATTGATTTTGTTTCTTGCATTCCAATCTAATTTGAAAAGAGGAATTGTTGTTTTCCTTTTTTCTGGAATCAAAATCAATTAGAGCTAGCCCTTTTGTTTTAATTTAAAATCTATTAGAACCTAGAACCATTATAAAGTGAGTATTGGACATTGAACTTTGACATTCAAATCTCTACTCCGACTTGGTTCTTCTGGGCTGCTACAACGAAGGAGAAAATCAGGTATTTTACAATTTATGTAATTTACATTGTTTGGTTTTATTTGAGGTTAAGCCAGAAAAATCTCAAAGTTGTTGGTTATCTGAGGAGAGCCAGAAAACTCAGAAGTGAGGGTTTTTGAATTGTGTAAGCTCTTTGAAAAAGACACAATTGTGAAGGTTTTGGGTGAACCTATGAAAACCTATTTGATAGTGAATGCTAATATCCCCTATGTGAGGATATTAGGAGTGGAGTAGCATTCTGTGTGGCTGTTATTTAACAGTTGGTGAACACATAGGCGAACCACTATAATGCTTTGTGTTGTGGATGTGTGATTTATATTTCTTATCTTTTATCATTCAGAATTGTGGAATGTATGTGTGGATATGAATGTTGTAAATTTTACATTTCAAGAACAGTGGGGAATGTTGTAATAATTTAGATTTACATTTCAACATTATATTTTTGCTATCTCTTTATTATTACGTTGAGCTTCAGTTTCTCTATTTGTTCTAGAAATAAGGTTATCCTAACATAAACTTTGGTTTTTGGTGTAAGGTTGTCCTTAGAATAATTTGTGTTTCCATTTCTCTATTTTAGGTCGCTTTCCATTCTTATTCTGTGATTGCTATCTATTCTTTATTTCATATTCCGTTGTTTTTATTTTTAATTTGGCATAGTCCTATTCACCCCTCCTATAGGACATATAACTTGACCATTTTATCTTTCTCGATGCATTGCATATACTTTTCGATTTGGTAATGTTGACATTATGTACCTTTTGTAAAGCATTGTACTTGTAACTATCAAGATTTATAATGGAGAGTGTTGCTTAGTATTTTGATCATGGATCTTCATGCTCAGGTATTATTATGTATATATATATATATAATTCGGTAAAAAATCTTCCTTGTTGTGCGCCGAACTCGGGACTTGGTATATGGAAGTCGAGTGCCAGATTCAGGGCATCACGGAAGCTGTCCGTCCCCGAATTTGGTATGTGACATAAGCTTATAGAAAGCTTAGAGGGTGGTGTAAGTGTGTGCGCAAGGTAAGTGCCAAGTATATAATATTAGAGCAATGCGAAAACATACTGTTAAGTCCATAAATACCATCAGCTTTATCCAGGCTATGCAATGCAAAAACATAATAAGCTAATGTCATATACTAAGAAAATAATGTAGATCAGCTATGAAATGCGCAAATCCTGACGAGTCCACGAATACCGTCAGAATTATGTAGGCCATATAAATGCAGAAACATAACAACCCAAAATGCCATATGCCGCGGATGCAATATGCGGTGCGAATGACCAAGCTGGAGTGTGAAGTCGGGATGATAGTATGTAGTTTCTCAGGCTATGAGGTCCATCACAAGGGACTTCTATCCAAACCATTCCTATACTTATTTGGATAGTCGGACTCAATGTGGTAGACTCCTGATCTTAGGTTAGTCGCACTCCCCAACCGAAATCCTAGCCATTGCGAAGGTACACAATAATTAGTTGCGCACCACCAACCCGATTGGATAATGAATGAATGAATGAATGAATGAGTAAAATGCTGAGTATGCAACTCCTTCTCAATAGGTCCACATATCAGTACTGTACATCTCTGAGATCATCACTGAGGTCTGGTACACTCCACACTAACCACCGCCTCCCTAGCCACACAACCCAGCTAGTGGAAGAGACCACACTATCTGCCTGTTAGCAGTATACTAATGCCTACCCAACTTGTCGATAGCGGACCCATTTGTGAGCTGGTCAAACTCAGCCTAGCTTATAGCCCCCTCACTCAGGAGGATAAGGCCACACCCCCTTCCAACCGACCACGACATAGTGAGAGATGCAGCCTACCAGTATTCGGCACTTAGGGGCTCATGTATATCCACTCGGTCTAGACATTGGAGCATCCCCTGGCTTGGGGAGTTTAGAGACTTTCACCCATGGACATCCAAAGTGTCCGTATGCTTAAACCAAACATTACCGGTGTCCCATCTAGCCATCTACGATATGCCTGTGGAGGCTGCAACCCTGATGTCACTAGGGTGCCAAATGAACATGTTACAAAATGGAAGATGCATGAGCCATACCATCCAGTCATGTATCAAACCTGCGCGTACCGCGCGCTCATGTGGGGGAACTCTGTCTCTCAGAGAGTCCTATAAACAATCAGCCAATGGCACATGCTATGCTCAATCACTCATATCAAGCATGCGAATGATGTGTATGGGCATGTATCATGAATTATACTAAGCATGATTATAATCACATACATCATGGTGGGCCTTGCGATTACACAATGGTGGGCCCACTGTCCATGGCCGGATGGTGAGGATTATACAACACATACATCATCATGGGGTTCACGTCCCACATAGATGGTCAGGATGTAAGGCACATACATCACCTGGGTCCTACGTGGACAGCAGGGATGAAACATATATATTAAAGGTGGGCCCCACCCATCCAGTAAAAGTATGGTGTGGAGAAACGCATATATTGCGGGAGCCCTAAGCAGCACGTCCGAAAATGGACGGTGCTGATAGAACACATAAATGACATAATGTCCCACCGTCCAGCGATGGACGGTGAGGATATGTAATATATACATCAAGGTGGGTCCCATCCCACACTTGCAACACGTGTGGGTGGGCCCCATGAGCTAACTTCAAATATAACAGCTGTGGTTGGATGGTTAGGATACTAGTCGATGATCAGGGCTCCAGCCGATGGCCCACCATCCAGATGGATGGTCTGGATTTAAAACATATACATCAAATGTGGGTCCCACCTAAAATATAGATCTATCTCTTTCCATTGCAATAAAATATCTCCTAAATGGTTGGACAGTGTAGATAACACACCTCATGATGCTGACGTTAATACAACAGCTATATAGCTGCTGTAATGCACACCAGCTGATCTGATCTGCTCCCACAGCATGGAGGGTCCCATGTGTGGCCCACCTGCTTTGTACGAAGCTGATATTTGAGTTTTCCTTTCATCAAGGCCTGTCCAAATGGACAGGTAACAAGCCTGCCCGCTGGACAGTGTAGCAAGGTGGGCCCACAAGCGGACTGCATGGATCTAGATTACATACATCACAGCGAGGTCCATAAAATATGGGGAAGGGAGGGAGGGAGAGAGAGAGAGAGTGTGTGATGGAGGGGCCTCACCACTATGGGCCCCTCTAACACATGCTTAATACATACATCAATATGGGTCCCAAATCATGTGGGCCCTAAATCAACATCACCATCTCATGCTATGAACACCCACCGATTGCAAATCTTCTAGGCTCATTGATCTCCCAAGCTCCTAAGCCTCCTCTTTGATGGAGGATGATGAGAATTAAAGGGTTGGATGGTGAGGATCTTGGGGTAAGAAGTGGGCCACACTTGGCTCTTCTCTCCTTAGTCTTTTTCTCTCTTAGTTGCTAGGAAAAATGTTAGAGAATGAGTGAAAGATGAGAGATGTAAGGGATAGGTGTGTAAGAGGGATGGGATGAGAGATATGGTGGTATAAGGAGAGTGACATGAGGGTTGACTTTTAGGTGAGAGAGGGATGGGTGTGATGGGTTTGTAGTTTGATTGATTGATGTGAAAGGTGGTAGAGATTCTCTCGGAATTCACAACGCATAGTGTTTTCTCGAAATGAATGCGAACCCACAACTCTTGGCCCGGGTGTCGCATCGGCATGCGAGACGCTGCGTTGGAACCACGTCGACGACGTGATCGTGATGGTACAAGTCTCAGGTTGAGTTGACTCGGATATATAGGATGCGACTCAGGTCACGTGCAAACACCGGTTACAGGTCGCGGTTTGCCGAAATTCGACAGGGAGGATCGCAGAAGTTTACGGAATGGTACGGTCTAGGATACGGGTCTTACAATCACAATTCTCTTCCATTGAGAATTAAGTCAATAAAAAGTTCAGATTTGATTTAAATTGCTTTATCTTCCAATTAGATAGGATATGACTCCAATTCCAATTGTGTTCCTTGAATCAAGTAAGGTAGTATCTTGATAGCTATAAGTGGATCCTTGATACCCTTGTTCCCACCTTTAAATTCATAAGTTTTAATCAACATTATTCACTCTCACTTTCAATTATTTCAAAATTTAGATTTAGATCTTCTTCTAATTCTAGTTCTAGTTGTTTTCAAAATATGTACAAGTTTAGTCCCCATAGATTTGACCTCGGTCTCACTGAGTTATTACTACATCGCGACCCCCCACTTGGGGTTGTAAATAGAACACACTAACCAAATCTACAACTGGCCAATGATTCGAAGGCTGATTGTATGTCTGATGGATAAATGGATAAGGAATGCCTTGAGCTAAAACGATCTGATGGGCGAGGAGATTGGAGTAGTATTCCTCAATCCCAGGCTTGACCTTGACACCTGAATCCATTATGCCACCACATGGGAGGTCTCTGTAAATTAAATAACTTTTACGGGCTTAGTCTTTTCTACCAAGCATCTCGATATTGGTTGACTCATGTTCTTCTTTGAACTAGGTCAAACCGAATTCTTTATAATTAAAGGGACATAAGGAACGTTTGGATTCATTGGGGTTAAAAGAAAGAAAAAAGTTCATGTACTTGGTAAAAGAATGGTGAATTTTGAGGCAAATGATATTGTAATGGTTGAAGAAGTAAAATCTTACTTAGTGGGAACAAATTTGATAAAAATTGCCCCAAAGTATTCATAAAGTCACATTTGGACGAGCTAAATAGGTCTGCTAGAACGGTGAAAACCTTTGGTAATTACTTCAAAAATACTTTGATGCAAATGGCCGAGCACGTATAGGGTGAGGGCAAGCTGACATCCTTGGGCAAGTGTGTAATTCCCCAAGTTTTCGTAGCTTGAGTATATACTCGTGCCCGAGAATTTTGGGTGTTAGTGAAATGAATGAATGAATACTTCATAATTTCACCTTATTTTTTTCTTTTTCAGATCACATTTATGAAGATACCTATTCTTAAGAATAAAACCAATCATATTATAAATCTTATTTCATTTAAATATAAATGTACAACTAATCATTTAATGCTCACTTAGATGGGAGCTTATTAAAAATATCCAAATTCACCACATGAAATGTAAATAAAGTTAAATTAAAATGAAAGCATCAACAACATAATCCCATGTCATTCATAGTCTTTCATAGGGAGATCATGCATCACCCATATCTTCAACTTGTGCATCATTTGCATCATATGTATGGTTGGAGAGGATTGATACCCTACTCATAGTGATGGTTGTCCTTTAAGAATAACAATAATTCAAGTGATTCATCATAATAACAATGTAAGGGTTCCAATACACCTCATATTCCACCATTACAAGTGGTAGCGATATGCACAACCAAATCTACATGAATGCATGCCTAGCATAGTGTGTGCAGCTCATCATACATAGTGATCACTACATTGTGGTATATAATTCATAAAAATCTAGCTCACTTTGTGTGAGACCCGACCCAAGTTCGCATGTGTGCATGTGTGTGTGTAGGTATGCATTTCATTTCTCTTGATCCCGCGGTCCTACCGGTTGAATTCTGAGAACCCGCGACCCTCGGATTGTGTTTACGGTCATCCTTGAGTCCGGTCACATAGACCCGACTCGGATCGACCTGAAACCTATGCCATCTTATTCGCATCGTCGCTGCGGTTCCAATGCCGCGTCTCATGTGCCAATCCAATGGGTAGATCAAAAGATGTACCAATTGCAATTCTTGACCCTTGATTTAATGTAGGACCCACTTTAGTGGGGTGTGCACATATCCCTAGGAAGCAAGGCCCACCCTAGGTGTAATCATTCCCTAGGTGTCTAGTCTAGCTAGCCTACACCTTTTCTAGCTAGCTATGATAGCTAAAGCTTTCCTAAGCAACTAGCCTAGCTAGCCATCATGTAGCCTCTCTAACCAGGACCATCATTAGCTTTCTTCCCTAAGATAGGCATCATTACTTGCCCTTACCAAGGCCTCCCTTCCCAAGCAAACCCATCATTGCTATGGCTACAACCTTCCTTCTCTCCTCTCTCTTCCTCATTTCTTCTCCTTCATTGCTAGAGGGGTTGGGACGTCCAAACCTCCCTCCATTTTTTCAGCCTCCTTCTTCCTTAATCCCCCACCATCTAACCTTTGAAGCCCCATCTCCACCATTGATCCATTTCCCTTGGTGCTAGAGAATCTTAGTGTGGAAGTTTGATGATCATCTTTGAGGTAGGTGCTTCTTCTTCTTCCCTTTCTCCTTTTCCTTTTGCTACATGCATGGAAGCATGTAGGGCCCACCAATCTATGGTGGAGGCCCTACATGGCTCCTAGGATGAAGGCCATGGGCCTAGATCTTACTCCTTTCCTTCCATGATGGGCCATTCTCCATGGACCCAACATGATGTAATTTCCCTTCATTCTAGCATCTCCTAGGACATTTAGGCCTTTACATGCATAGTGGGGAAAGGTGTCCCCAGCCTCCAGCAACTTTTCTTGATATATAGTAGCTTGCATGTAACATATGTACATGTTGGATGACATGGATTGTAGTGTGGAAGCTCCATTAGTGGTGGGACCTTCCACCAATGGATGGATCACTCTCCTTCTCTCTCCCTTTACCTCCTTTCTCTTCTATTTATTTCTGATGATGTGTGGACCACTAAAGAGGTTAGCAACATCTCAGATCCATCAGGGAAATGGGACGTACAAGCCCACCTTGTTGGACGTCTAGGCCCACCATGTATGCATGGGTTGGGTGGCTTCCAAACTTGATTTTTTCTAAAGATTTTAATGCACTAATGGATCTGGAATCTTGCTAACCCATCAAGGTGGACTCTACTTCATGGATCAGGGTAATAAACCCTTGGATTAATTTATATGGGCTGAAATATGGACAATATATGTTGCTGTCCAGATTTCAGGCCCAGTTGGAGCACGACTTTTGAGCTAATATTTGGATATGTTTGCATGCCCTTTTCTCCAAAATTTCTTTAGGAATTTTGTAGTGCATAGACCCCACTTTGATGTGGAATGGGTCCCACACTATTTCTCCCATGATTGAGACCCATGGGATTGGCCAAAGTGGGCTAACTGTACAGAAATTTCTGGACAGTTCAACAACACTGCAAGTTGGAAATGAGCATTTTTTACCTAACTTTCTAGAAGAACTGGGCCACCCCAGTGGACTCCACTTGTTTTTCAGATATAGGTCCACCTTTTCCCCAATTTTTCAAGAGTTTGGGTGGGTCCAGGCCCACTTCATGTGGTCCCAAACATGGGGACATATATAATTCCAGCAACAACCAGATTTCTGGACAGATTGTAATCCTGAATTAAAATAAAATACTTATGAGTACCTAAAAATTATGAAATTTTCTAGAGGTGTGTTTCACCCATGTTAGCACTCACCTACCAATTTTTGGGGCCAACAGACCCCCATGAACACCGTGGAAAGAGCTGGACCGGATCACCACGTTGGACATTTAGGTCAAGCAGAATTTTAGATAGACTGTTTTCTTTAAATTAATTAAAATACTTATAGTTATCTAAAAATTACAAAATTTTGTGAAGATGTGTACCACCAATGAAAGTACCATTCTAAAAAGTTTCAGGGCCATCGGGTCCCTATACCATCCGTGGTGTGGCCTGGAGTGGACCACCAGATTGGGAGGCCCAGGCTGGGGCGTCCAGCCTTGGCTTATTGTCCAGGCCACCTTGTGGGCCCACCTTGATGTATTTTGTGTCCCACCACCCATTCGATCTTGGTCCATGTGGGACATGGCCACCTCCTTCTGCAGTTTCCATTTTTAGGGTCCATTTGGGTGAGTTATGGGCCAATTACCCAGGCCCATAGGGCTGCCTACACATGGGATGCCTAGCCCATTGGGCCGCTGCTGGACGTCCAGTCCAGCAGCATGGCCCACCTGATTTATGTGTCTAATTTACTCCCTTCATCTAGTGGACCCTCCTGTGACATGTATGGGTCACCATAAACTAAAATAAATATATAAATTAATTACTTTTGAATTTCCAGCAAGCCAGATTGTGGGTGGGCTGAAATTTCAGCAATAGGCCCATGGTTGCTGCCCATAAATGAATGTTTTGGGGTAGCATGGTCCACCAAATTTGGCGATATTGTTACACATATCTTGCCCTATTTTTATTAGATTTTAGACTTAATTAGTGCATACTTAAGGCCCACTATGATTGGGATTTTATTGGAATAATATTCATGTTGGGTTTCCTTGGCCCATTGACTTAGAATTTTCTTGATGAACCCCTGGCCCTTGGGCTTATAAATAATATACTATTGTGATGGGTTTTATGGGCCAAAATACTCAAGTAGTTGGGCCTTTGCTTACCCATTAAATTAAACCCATACTTGGGTCGAGATATGAGGCCTAACTCACTTGTTTTTAATATAAGGATTTCCCATATGGTTGGCATAATGGGCTGCCCATTAGGCCCACCATAATGAGTAGACTCATAATCTTTATGGTTGGGCCCAAACCTTACTTGATGGCCCACCATATTGCCTAAGTGTTGGGCTTGGTGTATAGCCCACTAGGCCATGGATTGGTTTAGGCCTTGGGCATTGATTTGTATTTGGTTAGAGGCAGGCTACCTCTTGGGAACCAGTTGAGGTTGGATGTCCTCTTGGGTGGTCCTAAGGTAGGCCCATGTGTTCTTCTATGGATGGTTAAAGGCCCACCATAGGCCCTAAGCCATTTGTGTAAGGCTCAATGTGAATGTATGTGGAACCTACCTTAACATGTGTTTGGTCCAGGTTGTCCAAGCCTTGGATCGCCCGATCATGGAGGCACTCTCTACCTTGGGTTGCTACTAAATTCACAATCTAGTAGCAGGCCCACTTGATCTTTTTCATGATGTATACACACCCTCCATCTGGTGGGTCCCCTTGTGAATATTATTGGCCTTCATGAGATCATTCCCACTTATTTGACTAATTTCTGGGCTTTAGCAGGCCCAGGAAGTTGAGTAGGCCGAACGTTTATGAAGGGGCCTTAAATGTTTATGGTTGAAACTTTATTGGACATGGGACCCACCATATTGAGAACTTGTGTATGTATTTCATGCTTATATGTTATAATCTTTGGGCTTAATTAGTGCATTCTTTTGGGTCACCTTTAGTGATCATATGAGGACCCCATCTTAAGATCAGAATTTTGAGACATCCAGTGGGCCCAGAGTGGGCAGGGACGTCCTAGCTTGGCCCAACCATACATCAGGCCGGTTTCTACCATTTTGATGGACTTATGGGCTGAGATAAGGATGGTATTGGCCCCTTAGTTACCCGCTTAAATTGCTAGTTATTGGACTGATGTAGTGGGGGCCCATTTCATCCAAACTTGAACTTATTTTGGACCATACATTGTGTACTCAGGCTGCCTACCAAGTCCAACTTAATGTATGAAATTCTATGGCCATTGGGAATTGGGCCCTGGGCCTTAATTCCCCTCTTGGGGCCCATGTTGTTGAATGTAGCATTAGACCATTTTTCTTATGGCCCATTATGAGGGATATATGTATGTGACCACCTATTTTCATCTTGATTATGAGCCTTGGGCCTTCTATCCATATAGTTCATGGTTGATATGCCTTTTGGGGAATGGTGGTTAAACGTTCCCATTATAGACCCCCCTTCTAATCCTGGCAGTATTTAAGCATGATTGAATGCCCATATTAGACTCTTGTTAGGGCCATTTCTGCATTATTTAGTCCTGTAGCTTATCTGCCTCATCTCGTGGACTACCCCTAGTAAATGGGCCTCCACTGGAGGTTGGTTCCTTATGGATATTGTGTAAATACTTAGTCTTCATCCCTTCTTGGATAGGAGGAATGTACCGCATTGTATATCGTCACATAATGCATCTAGATTCATCTTCATGGCCCATGTGCATCATTGTATGCCTGAATGACACTATGTGTGTGTAGTTATGATTATACCATTGGGCATTGCACGATACCTTCCTTGAGGGATGTAGTATCCCCTCTTGAGCACGTTGAATGCTTAGAATTGATGCATGGTTGATTATGTGATTCATGCATCTGGCATTGCATAGCATATAAGCATTATCGCCATTACTTCATCAGGGTTGTAGCCTCTATAGATACATCGTGGATGGCCATGTTTGGAAACCGAAAATATTACTTGAGCATACCGGGTGCATATGATGCCCATGGGTGAAACTCTCAAAACTTCCATGATACCAAGGATCTGCTCCAGCGCTGTGACCAGGTGAAAATATGAGCGCACGAGGGCCTCATACTTTTAAGTCGTGACTCCCACTGTCATGTAGTTGGTTGGATTGGGGTATGGCCTTACCTGCTTAAGAGAAAGAGGGCAATAGCTAGGTTGAGTCTAACCAGCTCATGAATGAGTCTGCTATCGTCAGGCCTTACTGGTGATTGGCTGTCCATAGGCGGGTAGTGAGGTCTCCTACGCTCGTTTAACTGTACGGGTCTGTAGAGCTGCAGTCATTAGGTAGTGTACTGGACCCTGGTGATTTTCATATGATGGAAATGTACTTGATATGTGGATTGGATATGAGCACTGGCATTACTTCGCATTGCATTTGCATCGGCTGTATAAGCCTCATATTGCATTGCCTTGGCATGACGCCCAGTACTCATTGCATTATATAGCCTTGGTATGGCTTCCTGTATTACTGTACTGCCTTGGTATATCTTCTTACATTCATGACAACATTGGTAAGGCTGGTGGTGTTGGCTTTGATCATGTTTCCTTCCTGTATCTCCTATTATTCTTCTCTGCACTATTATCACACACCTTCACCACCCTCTAAGCTTCTTTAAGCTTATGCATGATTGATGCGTGCAGGAGATCACAGGTTGTCGTTGTAGCAGCTGAGCTTGGATTAGAGTTACGCCGAGGACCCCCAGTGTTGTAGATCTTCTTCCTACTTCCTTCACTATCAGATGTATTTCTTTTCAGCTACATACTTATAAAAGTTCAAATTTATAGTGGATTTTGTAATGTGTCCTTTTGTTATTTTTAAAATTTACTTGTTGTGATCTTGGGTATGCTCATATTGAAAATAGTTTTACTATTATGAAAATCCTCCTTGTGGGATCTCAAGATCGGAACCTGCCTCAGGAGCCGAGAATGGGGTACTACAAAGGTTGTTACGGTTAGAATCGGCTATCGGGTTCCTTGTGAGTCCGGTTATTGAGTCTGGGGCGTGACACTTTGCATCCCATAACTATGGAGATTTGTCAGCATGTCTAATACTACCATCGATTTACATGAACACCTCGAGATGGTACAACACATGGATTTGATGAATTACATAACACGATTTATTCATGGAGTGACTATTTGCAACATTCAATCCTAGAAAGGTGATGTAACATGCGTTGGAGATTACTTACATCGATGCGTGCACCACTACCAAAGTCTAAGGATTTATGCATCGACCAAGAGGGTCATTGCTCGGAGTGTATTATGTCCATGATAAATGCATATGAGTCACTAGTTGTGAGATCTTTAACATATTGCTTGCATCAATAAGGAAATAAATCGAACCATGAGAGTTTTAGAATTCTAAGATACATGCCCAAGCCATAAAATAAGGGAGGTAGGACAATGCTAACCTAATAAAAGAGAAAAGTAGCAATAAGATAACTCAATAAAAAAGAATAGTAGAAAATATGCTAACTACACAAAATAAGAGAGAAGAGTAAAAGCTAACTTAATACATAGTGGAGACACACGTCGCTCTCAAAATCGGCAAAGGTCAAGGCTTGTATCAATCACTTCTCATGAATTCATAAAATGTCTAGCGGTGTTTTCATGAACTAATTAATCTAGAATTACAATAAAATAAACCTCAATAGGATATAACATAATCTATACATTTCAACGTGAATCCATAGGCACAACATTGCAATTTCGGATCAGATGAGTCACCCGATAAGTCAAAATTACTCTAAAAATGAGTCCCGTTTCCTTAAGGTTTAAAATATAAACTTTAGGTTAGATTAATATCATTAAACTTATAAGATTTTTTGACATAACTATCTGGTCCATTGGATGTGCAAATTATGCACCGTTTGGGACCCGAACACGTGTAGTTTCGCGATTTAAGGCATAATTTTGTAATCTGACCTAAAAAATATGTCCAACATGATTAAAATCATATCTAAAATATAATTTCAACATGGATAAAAAATCCATAATTATCCAACAACTTATTAAAATATAAAGCACATTAAAAATCAAACTATATACAACTTTAACGTAAAAAGAAAGAAAGAGAACTATGTATAAATTTAACTTAAATTGGTGTAAGCTTAAAGGAATCTTTCACCTTAGCCTTACATGTAAACCCTAAGTAAATATAGATATAATAGGGCTTTTACATGAACCACGATGTCACTTTGTAACACCCCGAACTTTTGAATACTTGAGTATTGAAAGTTCTCAAGTGTTACCATAAAATTTAACTTATTATGTACATATTTACAATACCGATCTAGCTATCCTAACCTTACATCCATTCTCCAACATGAATCTGACCTTTGGGAATAATATCCATTCATAGATCAAGCCATCTAACCAATGATTTTCAGATAGGATCATCATATACCTAAGTATTCTCACTTATCCATCATAACCAACCGTTTAGTCAACTATTCACTGCTAAGTAAAGATATCTGACCGTCCACTTTGAGTTTGGACCACCTGATCAAAGTAAACTAGCCACTTGATCTCAACATCCACTTGTACACATATTAAATTGAGAATCTGATCCATTCATCTTATTCACCACGTATGAATATGTAACCCTCCATCAAAATTATAATCTGAGAAACTTACACATGTGAGCAAGTCACTTGAATCTAACGGTATACATGTTCTACCTCTTGATCACTCCAAAAACTCACTTGTGATAATCTGTTTACAAAACTGACCATACACCCACTTACATACATGATCAAAGTACTAACCCTCAAGTTTTTTTATTGTCATCTGACCATCCATTATGTTAATTGATATATGTACATTCCCTTAATTAGTTTAGTGAATAATTTCTTATTAATAATGATTTAGATATAAGTTCTTTTGTAAGAATTACTTAGAAACATGCCTATAACTATGTAGAACCATTATATTTTCCAAAACTCTCATATCGGCCATAATTATGAAAATGTCATTAACTTAGACCTCTGAATTCTAGATCACATGGTTCCCATGATCCATTTGAATTGAAATTTTATACCATGCCTATGCATCATAAATTAACCAGACATGTCAAATTTTGGCCTTTAGATCATTGTAAAAGTGACCCAATTGACAAATCAACCCCATAACCGTTGATTATGGTATCCATCGAGTAAAGAAACCTCGTGAGTAGTCGTAGTAGGATATTTCCCTTTATATGAACGACTTGGATTATCCATCATGTGGACCAAATGTGAAATATGAAGATTGAATTTTGGTAGGCTTTTCCTTAGGCGCGAAGTTATCCTTTTGAGCCTTACCAACTCCTTATAAATCTGGATATTCTAATTTAACCACTTCCTACCCGAGGTTATATAAAATTTACACCCCGATGTATGATCCTACACCATTTAATGTTGAAACCAGTTCATTCCTTCTGTTATAAAAGGTGAAATTTTAGATTTAGGCTTTTTCCACCATCGATCAACCGCCAAATTTTGTTCCAACTGTTTACCTATCCTAACTACACATTTCTCTCAAAATCTTGCCCTGATCATTGAGTGTAGATCATTAATTAAGATCATGTTTGTTTTGGCACCTGTTCAGAGAATTTTCAAGATAGGCCAATCTAAATTTCAAATCATCATGAAAATTATACACCTCGGCTTTATTCGATGACCTTGACACAATGAACGAATTAAATCTGAAAAAAGATCATAAAAAAAGGGAAAATTAGAGAAAAATAATCCAAGTGGGATGCGAAACACACCCCTCTCACACACCCACTCCTTTTAAAAAGGGGTGTGCATCCCTTCTCCATTCACACGCCCAATCTTCCCAATGACCATGGAAGAGAGAGAGAGAGAGAGAGAGAGAGAGAGAGAGAGAGCCTAGAAACCATCATCCCATTCCTTCTCCACATGTGTGGTGTTTCCCTCTTGCTTAAGTGTTGTCGTGATTCATGTAGAAGCTTTCCTACATGGATATCTACCTAGGATTTAGATCTAAGGCTAAGGTGAGGGATTCTTTTAAGCTTACATTAATTTAAGTTGATATGATTTATCTTATTTTTTCATACTTTCATATTACTATAATTTTTCATACAATTGATTGATTTACCATCATTAATTATTTATCCTTTTAGAAATTATAGTTAAGGTATAATTTTAATTATGTGTGATTTTTGTCAATTTATGTGGAGTGATGGATATAAGCCTTGCCCTTTGTCAATTTTGAGAGCGATGTGTGCTTCCACTCTATATTGCGTTGGCCTTTTGCTCCTCTCCCCTTATTCTTGTTCAGTTAGCTTATTTGCTATTCTTCTCTTTTATTGAGATAACTTAATGCTACTTTTCTTCTTTATTAGGTTCTATCTCCCTTTATGGCTTGGGCATGTATCTTGAAATTTTAAAACTCTCATGGTTTGACTTATTTCTCTATTAATGCAATTGATGTGTTATAGGCCTCATATATAGTGGTTCGTATATATTATCGTGGACGTAATGCATTTTGAGTAGCAGCCCTCTTGGTCGGCACGTAATCCCGTGGGTTGGTGAGTGGTGCACAATTGATTAAGTAAATCGCCACATGTGTTACATCACTTCTCAGTATTGGATGTCACAAATAGTCGCTTCATGAACATATCGTATCATGTAAATCCCCAAATTACGTTGATGTGTCACCTTGAGATGTTCACATAAATCCACGTTAATGTTAGATATGCCGGCGAATCTTCGTAGTGTGAGAATGCGGGGCGAGCTGGATTTTTTATGAATTATATTCCACATTATGTTGATCACTATATATGATGGACCGCACACACTTTTTTAGGCATGCATTCATATATATATTGGTTGCGCATACTGATACTACTTGTAGTGGTGGAATACAAGATGTATCAAAACCCTTACATTATTCCTATGAATCTCTTGAATTATTGTTAATCTTAAAGGATAACCATCACTATGAGTAGGGCATTGACCCTCTCCAACCATACAAATATTGCAGGTGAATTACAGGTTGATGATACAGCCGATAATTATTTTATGGATGATTCTTTCATAAGGAAAAGAAGAAGGATAACACCACGAATTATTTTATTTATTTTCCGCTGCAAACTTTGATAATGTAATAAGCTCTCACTGAGAGGGCATTAAAGAATTATTTGTTTGCTTTTTATTCTAATGCAATAATAAATATAGTTGATTTTATTCTCATGAATGGTTACTTCGTGAATGTAACTGAACATGATTATCTAAAAAAAGAAGAAAAAACAAGGTGTGATTTTGAAGCATCCAATTTTTACATTATTAACACCTGGAATTCTCAGGTACGAGTATGTAATCGGGTCACAAAAATTCGGGGCGTTACACACTTGAGCAAGAGGGATACACCACACGTGTGGAGAAGGAAGAGAAGGGATTAACATAGAGGATTGGACGTCTCTCTCTCTCTCTCTCTCTCTCTCTCTCTTCCTTAGATGTGGGAAGGTGTGGTGCATGAGTTTTTAAGTGGAGAAGGGGTGCACGACCCCTTTTTGTAATAGAGTAGGCATGAGAGGGGGTATGTCACATCTCACTTAAATTGGGTTTCTCAAATTTATCTTTTTTGGTGATTTTTCTTTAGATGTAATTTATTCACGATGTCGAGGTCATTGAATAGGGCTAGGATACATGATTTCCCTGGTGATCTGAAATTTAGATTATCTTGAAAATTCTCATACTAGGTGCCAAAATGGACTTGATCTTAAATAGTGGTCCATGCTTAATGATTAGGGCCCAATTTTGGAAAAAAAAAAGTGTAGTTAAGATAGACAAACGATTGAAAAAATTTGATGGTTGATCGATGGTATAAAAATCTTAAATCTAAAATTTCACTTGTTGTACCAAAAGGAAGGAATTGACTTTAAGGTGGTCATCATTCAATGGTGTAAAATTATAGACCGGGGTCTAAATTTTGTATGATCTCATAGTTGTGTGAGGACCAAGTGTGGTCCAAATTTGAGTTGCGATTGATGGTATAAAGTGGGTATTGGATTGTCCAGATTTAGAAAGAGTTGATAAGCTTAAAACAGCTAACTTCGTGCCTTAGGAAAAACATACCAAGGTGGAGTTCTTATATTTCACACTCGCTCCATATGATGGGCAATACAAGTCATTCATATGAATGAAAATATTTTACTATGATTACCCACGACATTTCCTCACTCGATGGACACCAAAATCAACGGTTAAGTGGATGATTTATCAATTGGGCCACTTTTATAATGATATAAGTACTGAAATTCAACATATACAGTTAATTTATAATACATACTTATGATATAAAATTTCACATCAAACGAATCATGAGAAAAATGTGCTCTAGAATTCTAGGGTCTATGTTAATGGTAATTTTGTAATTATTGTTGATCAGAGAGTTTTGGGAAATCTAATGATTTTACATGGTTATATACGTGTTTCCAAATAATTCTTATAAAAGTACTCATATCTAAATAATCACAGATAAAGACTTATTCACCAAATAAGTTAAAATTATCATTAATTAATGGGAAATACATTTATTAAACAACAGGATTAACCTAAGTTAAAACGGTAACATACGAGATATTATAATTGGTCATATTCAGTTTAGAGAATAGATTTAAGGTTAGGATAGGCTAAATTGGTGACATACACATGTATATATTAAATTAAATTTCATGGTAACATTCAAAATCTTTCAATACTCGAGTATTAAAAAGTTTGGGGTGTTATAAAGTGCCTAGGCCATGTAAATGTATTCCTTCATAATCTAAAGAGTGCTCACATAACAAAAATTAGTAGATCCAGATCAGAAGAAAAGTCATATGCTCTTGAGTGTCAAATCCATCCTGAGATTTGCATTGGATGGCCATGAGAGTGGAGTAGGCTTTACTGGTCTTGTTTAGAAGGAAGAAGTTATGTTTATCCTTTAGGGGAAAACTTAGATAAACACGGTCAACAAAAGGGAGAAGATGGGTAAAGGTATAAACATTCATGATGGTTGGACCCATGTAGTCACATCCAAAATGGAAGGTGTTAGTTTATCAACTCCAAAATGTTGAAGTTGTTCCAATGAAAAAAGCATTGGCTAGATATTCCTGTAAGTAAAGACTGATAAATCATATATACTAGATTGTTTTCATGTGTCAACATGCTATGCTTCTACATGAGTATACCATTCTGTCTAACCATTCATCGGCTTCGAGCATGACCTTGAAGCTTTGAAAGCATTGGTAGGATCTGGGAAGTGGTCAGACTAAATGAGCGGAACTTCATCAGGGCATCTTAGGAAACAGAACTCTATTTCCCGAAGTTGTTCGTGAGTGACTTCAAGATGAAAGGTCAGACTAAGTGTTAAATAGGCTTTGTTTGATTCAACATGAACATTGAAGAGGAGGTCATTGATGACTCTTGAAGAAATGACATCTAAATCCTTGACGAAATTTTTTGTTGGAAGACTGGAACAAAGGAGGAGGAAGATATAACCATGGTGATTGGAGGAAGATTAGACAAAAAAAGAAGTATGAGTAAGAGAGAAGATGTAAGAGATGCAAGAAGGAAAACACTGACCTTTTATAGTGTTTATATATCAGCCTTGATATGTGCATATTAATGAAAGGATAATCATGACTCCTATTACACAATGATTGTGTACAACGTGTCATAGGGATATTGTAACACCTCGTACTTTTCAGTACTCAATTGTTACCATAAGAATTAAGTTTAGTACAAACATAAAGCCAACTCATATAAATATTCACTTTCATCCTAACTTAAATTTGACTTGTAAAAGGATCCTGACCCATAAATTGAGTAATCCATTTATCGATTTCCAAAAATGGGCCCTCACGTTATGCGAAGAACCTACTTCTAGGACTTGACTTCCTTGATAAGAGAATCTAATCGTCCACCCAATAGTGAGGGATCATCAAATCCATCAATCATCAACCTTAGAACTGTGTTGTGAGTGACACATGACTAGAATGTAAGGGTTGGGCCTCCATGAAATTGCGGTAGGACCGCCATTATAGAAGTACGGAGATATGTCCAAGTGTCCTAGAGGGGGGGGGTGAATAGGACTTTTCAAAAATATTTACATATAATAACATACAATGTCTAACTTTAACCAAGATAAGTAAGACAAAGTAACTCTATGGATTCTAAGCCAATAGAGGGTCTAAACACATCGGCTACATAAGATTTATGTGTAAAACAACTAGCCTATGAAGATAGTATACGTGAGAGTGTGTGGGATGTGATTCCTATCAATGCTTAGACATTCATGCATCATAAATAATCATTCAAGAGACATAAGCATAATTAGATCAATGCACAAATATCAATCTTAAACACAATCATATATAGTGGTTTGGCTACTTGCCTACTCTACTCCCGACTGATGCACTCTCTCATAGAGTGTACTGGATTTTACTATCCAATGGTTTTAAATCAGGTTAACCATGAACCTTCACAACCTACATAAGGTTAATTAAGGAGCCTGCACAAGGAAAACTTTTTTTTATTGGTTAGCTTGTTAGTACATCCACTGTTAGTTCACACTTCACTGTTAGCCACCCCCACTAAGGAAATGTTACCAAGACCTTAGTGTTGAAATGGGGTATCTTTCACTCAGTCTACCACTTGAGCTATGGATCAGGGTGTAGGCAGCCTTAGATGCCTATACAAGGTGATAAGTCCTACACAAGGACACAACTAGGAGCCTACACAAGGCAACACGTCCTACACAAGGACAATGTATTCTCCTGTTGGAGACCTACGAAAGGTCTTAACGAGTTTGTCACTTAAACTTTGAATCTCAATCCTACACAAGGAAAGGGCCTCAGACTCAACGGACTCCGTATACTTACAAATAAGTGAGTGGGCTCCTTTCTCGCACAAACTGAAGATGATCTTCTTTGTTAATGAAGAGTCTTTAGCTCACTTGGACCGTAACCACTTATGATGCTCTAAGCAATGCTTCGAGGTTGTGAGGTTTAGGGTTTGGTTCTATCTTCTCTATTAAATGATATGAATTAAATATCTAGAGAAGATTCCCATGAGCTAAGCATTCAAGAGTTCTAAGACAATGATTTACCATTGAAGAGTGCTACTGGAAACTCAATGAGTGCTAGAGTTCATAATTCAATCCAAGTAAAGAAGATGATAATAATTGGTTGTGCTATGGATTGAATGATAAACTCTTATAGGAAAGAAGGCTTCAGGATGCGGGTATAATCAATCACAATAACTTTCTCAAGTTTCCTTTAATTTTTGCTCATCTTACCAAGAAGCAACCCATGGGTATATATAAAGATGAATCCCAACGGTGAAAAAATGGGCAGAAATTTGACATTGTCGTTATTATCGAATGGTCTTCAATTCCATCAAAATTTGAACTTCGATGTCATCGAGCCTTCTTCGATTTTATCGATTATCCACCCAAGATATTCATTTGTGTGTAGAACAGATTCTGTTCGATCTTATCGAGCATCCTTCGATTCCATTGATGTGCACTTCGATGTTATCGAGAGAAGGATCGATCCCATCGAATTTTCTTTCAAAAAGTTGCCTTTAGTTGCTGGAAGATTTTGTCCTAATTTTTGATACAATCGATTGTCCTTCGATGCTATCGAATTTTAAAGTTTGATGACATTGAAGGTTCTTCACTGTAATCGAAAATGATGGATATTCCTTGATAGCTTGCTGGACAAACTGGTCCTGAATTTTGATGTAATCAAACAATCTTCGATGCCATCGATAACTTA